>NW_027211800.1:943164-1253417 GCF_036971445.1 Narcine bancroftii | reverse complement strand
ACAAAGGAATGAGGGGAAAGTTACAGGAATAAAAATTACCCAAAATTTATAAAGGCTTGAGGGAAATATTACCGGAATAAACCACAGACACAATTTATAAAGGAAAATGGAAAAGTTAAGCGAATAAAACACACATACAATTTATAAAAAGCGAGGATAACTTTAGAGGAATAAAACGCAGACACAATTTAAAAAGGGCGGAGGAAATGTTACGGACATAAAACACAGATACAGTTTACAAAGGAGTGAGGGGAAAGTTACGGGAATAAAAAGGAAATATTACGGGAATAAAACATAGACACAATTTAAACAGGGGGGATGAAATGTTGCGGAATAAAACACAGATACAGCTTACAAAGGAGTGATGGGAAAGTTACGGGAATAAAAAGGAAATATTACGGGAATAAAACACAGACACAATTTAAACAGGGGGGATGAAATGTTGCGGAATAAAACACAGATACAGCTTACAAAGGAGTGAGGGGAGAGTTACGGGAATAGAAAATACCCAAAATTTATAAAGGAGCGAGTAGAACATTATCTGAATAAAGCACAGATACTATTTATTAAAGCGTGAGGGAAATATTACGGGAATAAAACTCAGACACAATTTAAATAGGGGGGGTGGAAATGTTACGAGAATAAAACACTGATACAGTTTACAAAGGAGTGAGGGGAAAGTTACGGGAAAAAAAGGAAATATTACGGGAATAAAACACAGACACAATCTAAATAGGGGGAGGAAAGGTTACGGGAATAAAACACAGATACAGTTTACAAACGAGTGAGGGCAAAGTTAGGAGAATAAAACGGAAATATTACGGGAATAAAACACAGACACAATTTAAATAGGGGGAGGAAATGGTACGGGAATAAAACACAGATACAGTTAACAAAGGAGTGAGGGGTAATTTACGGGAATAGAATGGAAATATTACGGGAATAAAACACAGACACAATTTAAATAGGGGGAGCAACTGTTACGGGAATAAAACACAGATACTATTTACAAAGGAGTGAGGGGAAAGTTACGGGAATAGAAAATACCCAAAATTTATAAAGGAGCGAGTAGAACATTATCTGAATAAAACACAGATACTATTTGTTAAAACGTGAGGGAAACATTACGGGAATAAAACTCAGACACAATTTAAATAGGGGGGTGGAAATGTTACGGGAATAAAGCACAGATACAGTTTACAAAGGAGTGAGGGGAAAGTTACGGGAATAAAAAGGAAATATTACGGGAATAAAACACAGTCAAAATTTAAATAGGGTGAGGAAATGTTACGGGAATAAAACACAGTCAAAATTTAAATAGGGTGAGGAAATGTTACGGGAATAAAACACCGACACAGTTTACAAATGAGTGAGGGTAAAGTTACGGGAATAAAACGGAATTATTACTGGAATAAAACACAGACACATTTTAAAGAGGGGGAGCAAATGTTACGGGAATAAAACACAGATACAGTTTACAAAGGAGTGAGGGGAAACTTCCGGGAATAGAAAATACACAAAATTTATAAAGGAGCGCGTAGAACATTATCTGAATAAAACACAGATACTATTTATTAAAACGTAAGGGAAATATTACGGGAATAAAACTCAGACACAATTTAAATAGGGGGGTGGAAATTTTATGGGAATAAAACACAGATACAGTTTACAAAGGAGTGATGGGAAAGTTACGGGAATAAAAAGGAAATATTACGGGAATAAAACACAGACACAATTTAAACAGGGGGGATGAAATGTTGCGGAATAAAACACAGATACAGTTTACAAAGGAGTGAGGGGAAAGTTACGGGAATAAAAAGGAAATATTATGGAAATAAAACACAGTCATATTTTAAATAGGGGGAGGAAATGTTACGGGAATAAAACACAGATACAGTTTACAAATGAGTGAGGGTAAAGTTACGGGAATAAAACGGAATTATTACGGGAATAAAACACAGACACAATTTAAATAGGGGGAGCAACTGTTACGGGAATAAAACACAGATACAGTTTACAAAGGAGTGAGGGGAGAGTTCTTCTTCTTTCTCTTTGGCTTGGCTTCGCGGACGAAGATTTATGGAGGGGGTAAAAAGTCCACGTCAGCTGCAGGCTCGTTTGTGGCTGACCAGTCCGATGCGGGACAGGCAGACACGATTGCAGCGGTTGCAAGGGAAAATTGGTTGGTTGGGGTTGGGTGTTGGGTTTTTCCTCCTTTGCCTTTTGTCAGTGAGGTGGGCTCTGCGGTCTTCTTCAAAGGAGGCTGCTGCCCGCCAAACTGTGAGGCGCCAAGATGCACGGTTTGAGGCGTTATCAGCCCACTGGCGGTGGTCAATGTGGCAGGCACCAAGAGATTTCTTTAGGCAGTCCTTGTACCTTTTCTTTGGTCATCGACAGCATCGAGGGGAGAGTTACGGGAATAGAAAATACCCAAAATTTATAAAGGAGCGAGTAGAACATTATCTGACTAAAACACAGATACTATTTATTAAAGCGTGAGGGAAATATTACGGGAATAAAACACAGACACAATTTAAATAGGGGGAGGAAATGTTACGGGAATAAAACACTGATACAGTTAACAAAGGAGTGAGGGGTAATTTACGGGAATAAAATGGAAATATTACGGGAATAAAACACAGACACAATTTAAAAAGGGGGGAGGAAATGTTACGGGGATAAAACACAGATACAGTTTACAAAGGAATGAGGGGAAAGTTACAGGAATAAAAATTACCCAAAATTTATAAAGGCTTGAGGGAAATATTACGGGAATAAACCACAGACACAATTTATAAAGGAAAATGGAAAAGTTAAGCGAATAAAACACACATACAATTTATAAAAAGCGAGGATAACTTTAGAGGAATAAAACGCAGACACAATTTAAAAAGGGCGGAGGAAATGTTACGGACATAAAACACAGATACAGTTTACAAAGGAGTGAGGGGAAAGTTACGGGAATAAAAAGGAAATATTACGGGAATAAAACATAGACACAATTTAAACAGGGGGGATGAAATGTTGCGGAATAAAACACAGATACAGCTTACAAAGGAGTGATGGGAAAGTTACGGGAATAAAAAGGAAATATTACGGGAATAAAACACAGACACAATTTAAACAGGGGGGATGAAACGTTGCGGAATAAAACACAGATACAGCTTACAAAGGAGTGAGGGGAGAGTTACGGGAATAGAAAATACCCAAAATTTATAAAGGAGCGAGTAGAACATTATCTGAATAAAGCACAGATACTATTTATTAAAGCACGAGGGAAATATTACGGGATTAAACCACAGACACAATTTATAAAGGAAAATGGAAAAGTTAAGCGAATAAAACACACATACAATTTATAAAAAGCGAGGATAACTTTAGAGGAATAAAACGCAGACACAATTTAAAAAGGGCGGAGGAAATGTTACGGACATAAAACACAGATACAGTTTACAAAGGAGTGAGGGGAAAGTTACGGGAATAAAAAGGAAATATTACGGGAATAAAACATAGACACAATTTAAACAGGGGGGATGAAATGTTGCGGAATAAAACACAGATACAGCTTACAAAGGAGTGATGGGAAAGTTACGGGAATAAAAAGGAAATATTACGGGAATAAAACACAGACACAATTTAAACAGGGGGGATGAAACGTTGCGGAATAAAACACAGATACAGCTTACAAAGGAGTGAGGGGAGAGTTACGGGAATAGAAAATACCCAAAATTTATAAAGGAGCGAGTAGAACATTATCTGAATAAAGCACAGATACTATTTATTAAAGCGTGAGGGAAATATTACGGGAATAAAACTCAGACACAATTTAAATAGGGGGGGTGGAAATGTTACGAGAATAAAACACTGATACAGTTTACAAAGGAGTGAGGGGAAAGTTACGGGAAAAAAAGGAAATATTACGGGAATAAAACACAGACACAATCTAAATAGGGGGAGGAAAGGTTACGGGAATAAAACACAGATACAGTTTACAAACGAGTGAGGGCAAAGTTAGGAGAATAAAACGGAAATATTACGGGAATAAAACACAGACACAATTTAAATAGGGGGAGGAAATGTTACGGGAATAAAACACAGATACAGTTAACAAAGGAGTGAGGGGTAATTTACGGGAATAGAATGGAAATATTACGGGAATAAAACACAGACACAATTTAAATAGGGGGAGCAACTGTTACGGGAATAAAACACAGATACTATTTACAAAGGAGTGAGGGGAAAGTTACGGGAATAGAAAATACCCAAAATTTATAAAGGAGCGAGTAGAACATTATCTGAATAAAACACAGATACTATTTGTTAAAACGTGAGGGAAACATTACGGGAATAAAACTCAGACACAATTTAAATAGGGGGGTGGAAATGTTACGGGAATAAAACACAGATACAGTTTACAAAGGAGTGAGGGGAAAGTTACGGGAATAAAAAGGAAATATTACGGGAATAAAACACAGACACAATTTAAACAGGGGGGAGGAAATTTTGCGGAATAAAACACAGATACAGTTTACAAAGGAGTGAGTGGAAAGTTAGGGGAATAAAACGGAAATATTACGGGAATAAAACACAGTCAATTTAAATAGGGGGAGGAAATGTTACGGGAATAAAACACAGATACAATTTACAAAGGAGTGAGGGTAAAGTTACGGGAATAAAACGGAATTATTACGGGAATAAAACACAGACACAATTTAAATAGGGGGAACAACTGTTACGGGAATAAAACACAGATACAGTTTACAAAGGAGTGAGGGGAAAGTTACGGGAATAGAAAATACCCAAAATTTATAAAGGAGCGAGTAGAACATTATCTGAATAAAACACAGATACTATTTATTAAAAGGTGAGGGAAATATTACGGGAATAAAACTCAGACACAATTTAAATAGGAGGTGGAAATGTTATGGGAATAAAACACAGATACAGTTTACAAAGGAGTGATGGGAAAGTTACGGGAATAAAAAGGAAATATTACGGGAATAAAACATAGACACAATTTAAACAGGGGGGATGAAATGTTGCGGAATAAAACACAGATACAGCTTACAAAGGAGTGATGGGAAAGTTACGGGAATAAAAAGCAAATATTACGGGAATAAAACACAGACACAATTTAAACAGGGGGGATGAAATGTTGCGGAATAAAACACAGATACAGTTTACAAAGGAGTGAGGGGAAAGTTACGGGAATAAAAAGGAAATATTACGGGAATAAAATACAGTCAAAATTTAAATAGGGTGAGGAAATGTTACGGGAATAAAACACCGACACAGTTTACAAATGAGTGAGGGTAAAGTTACGGGAATAAAACGGAATTATTACTGGAATAAAACACAGACACATTTTAAAGAGGGGTAGCAAATGTTACGGGAATAAAACACAGATACAGTTTACAAAGGAGTGAGGGGAAACTTCCGGGAATAGAAAATACACAAAATTTATAAAGGAGCGAGTAGAACATTATCTGAATAAAACACAGATACTATTTATTAAAACGTAAGGGAAATATTACGGGAATAAAACTCAGACACAATTTAAATAGGGGGGTGGAAATTTTATGGGAATAAAACACAGATACAGTTTACAAAGGAGTGATGGGAAAGTTACGGGAATAAAAAGGAAATATTACGGGAATAAAACACAGACACAATTTAAACAGGGGGGATGAAATGTTGCGGAATAAAACACAGATACAGTTTACAAAGGAGTGAGGGGAAAGTTACGGGAATAAAAAGGAAATATTATGGAAATAAAACACAGTCATATTTTAAATAGGGGGAGGAAATGTTACGGGAATAAAACACAGACACAATTTAAACAGGGGGGATGAAATGTTGCGGAATAAAACACAGATACAGTTTACAAAGGAGTGAGGGGAGAGTTACGGGAATAGAAAATACCCAAAATTTATAAAGGAGCGAGTAGAACATTATCTGAATAAAGCACAGATACTATTTATTAAAGCGTGAGGGAAATATTACGGGAATAAAACTCAGACACAATTTAAATAGGGGGGGTGGAAATGTTACGAGAATAAAACACTGATACAGTTTACAAAGGAGTGAGGGGAAAGTTACGGGAAAAAAAGGAAATATTACGGGAATAAAACACAGACACAATCTAAATAGGGGGAGGAAAGGTTACGGGAATAAAACACAGATACAGTTTACAAACGAGTGAGGGCAAAGTTAGGAGAATAAAACGGAAATATTACGGGAATAAAACACAGACACAATTTAAATAGGGGGAGGAAATGTTACGGGAATAAAACACAGATACAGTTAACAAAGGAGTGAGGGGTAATTTACGGGAATAGAATGGAAATATTACGGGAATAAAACACAGACACAATTTAAATAGGGGGAGCAACTGTTACGGGAATAAAACACAGATACTATTTACAAAGGAGTGAGGGGAAAGTTACGGGAATAGAAAATACCCAAAATTTATAAAGGAGCGAGTAGAACATTATCTGAATAAAACACAGATACTATTTGTTAAAACGTGAGGGAAACATTACGGGAATAAAACTCAGACACAATTTAAATAGGGGGGTGGAAATGTTACGGGAATAAAACACAGATACAGTTTACAAAGGAGTGAGGGTAAAGTTACGGGAATAAAAAGGAAATATTACGGGAATAAAACACAGACACAATTTAAACAGGGGGGAGGAAATTTTGCGGAATAAAACACAGATACAGTTTACAAAGGAGTGAGTGGAAAGTTAGGGGAATGAAACGGAAATATTACGGGAATAAAACACAGTCAATTTAAATAGGGGGAGGAAATGTTACGGGAATAAAACACAGATACAATTTACAAAGGAGTGAGGGTAAAGTTACGGGAATAAAACGGAATTATTACGGGAATAAAACACAGACACAATTTAAATAGGGGGAACAACTGTTACGGGAATAAAACACAAATACAGTTTACAAAGGAGTGAGGGGAAAGTTACGGGAATAGAAAATACCCAAAATTTATAAAGGAGCGAGTAGAACATTATCTGAATAAAACACAGATACTATTTATTAAAACGTGAGGGAAATATTACGGGAATAAAACTCAGACACAATTTAAATAGGAGGTGGAAATGTTATGGGAATAAAACACAGATACAGTTTACAAAGGAGTGATGGGAAAGTTACGGGAATAAAAAGGAAATATTACGGGAATAAAACATAGACACAATTTAAACAGGGGGTATGAAATGTTGCGGAATAAAACACAGATACAGCTTACAAAGGAGTGATGGGAAAGTTACGGGAATAAAAAGGAAATATTACGGGAATAAAACACAGACACAATTTAAACAGGGGGGATGAAATGTTGCGGAATAAAACACAGATACAGTTTACAAAGGAGTGAGGGGAAAGTTACGGGAATAAAAAGGAAATATTACGGGAATAAAACACAGTCAAAATTTAAATAGGGTGAGGAAATGTTACGGGAATAAAACACCGACACAGTTTACAAATGAGTGAGGGTAAAGTTACGGGAATAAAACGGAATTATTACTGGAATAAAACACAGACACATTTTAAAGAGGGGGAGCAAATGTTACGGGAATAAAACACAGATACAGTTTACAAAGGAGTGAGGGGAAACTTCCGGGAATAGAAAATACACAAAATTTATAAAGGAGCGAGTAGAACATTATCTGAATAAAACACAGATACTATTTATTAAAACGTAAGGGAAACATTACGGGAATAAAACTCAGACACAATTTAAATAGGGGGGTGGAAATTTTATGGGAATAAAACACAGATACAGTTTACAAAGGAGTGATGGGAAAGTTACGGGAATAAAAAGGAAATATTACGGGAATAAAACACAGACACAATTTAAACAGGGGGGATGAAATGTTGCGGAATAAAACAAAGATACAGTTTACAAAGGAGTGAGGGGAAAGTTACGGGAATAAAAAGGAAATATTATGGAAATAAAACACAGTCATATTTTAAATAGGGGGAGGAAATGTTACGGGAATAAAACACAGATACAGTTTACAAATGAGTGAGGGTAAAGTTACGGGAATAAAACGGAATTATTACTGGAATAAAACACAGACACAATTTAAATAGGGGGAGCAACTGTTACGGGAATAAAACACAGATACAGTTTACAAAGGAGTGAGGGGAGAGTTCTTCTTCTTTCTCTTTGGCTTGGCTTCGCGGACGAAGATTTATGGAGGGGGTAAAAAGTCCACGTCAGCTGCAGGCTCGTTTGTGGCTGACCAGTCCGATGCGGGACAGGCAGACACGATTGCAGCGGTTGCAAGGGAAAATTGGTTGGTTGGGGTTGGGTGTTGGGTTTTTCCTCCTTTGCCTTTTGTCAGTGAGGTGGGCTCTGCGGTCTTCTTCAAAGGAGGCTGCTGCCCGCCAAACTGTGAGGCGCCAAGATGCACGGTTTGAGGCGTTATCAGCCCACTGGCGGTGGTCAATGTGGCAGGCACCAAGAGATTTCTTTAGGCAGTCCTTGTACCTTTTCTTTGGTCATCGACAGCATCGAGGGGAGAGTTACGGGAATAGAAAATACCCAAAATTTATAAAGGAGCGAGTAGAACATTATCTGACTAAAACACAGATACTATTTATTAAAGCGTGAGGGAAATATTACGGGAATAAAACACAGACACAATTTAAATAGGGGGAGGAAATGTTACGGGAATAAAACACTGATACAGTTAACAAAGGAGTGAGGGGTAATTTACGGGAATAAAATGGAAATATTACGGGAATAAAACACAGACACAATTTAAAAAGGGGGGAGGAAATGTTACGGGGATAAAACACAGATACAGTTTACAAAGGAATGAGGGGAAAGTTACAGGAATAAAAATTACCCAAAATTTATAAAGGCTTGAGGGAAATATTACCGGAATAAACCACAGACACAATTTATAAAGGAAAATGGAAAAGTTACGCGAATAAAACACACATACAATTTATAAAAAGCGAGGATAACTTTAGAGGAATAAAACGCAGACACAATTTAAAAAGGGCGGAGGAAATGTTACGGAAATAAAACACAGATACAGTTTACAAAGGAGTGAGGGGAAAGTTACAGGAATAAAAAGGAAATATTACGGGAATAAAACACAGACACAATTTATAAAGTGGGGAGGAAATGTTATGGGAATAAAACACAGATGCAGTTTACAAAGGAGTGAGGGGAAAGTTACGGGAATAAAAAGGAAATATTACGGAAATAAAACACAGACATAATTTAAATAGGTGGAGGAACTGTAACGGCAATAAAACACAGATACATTTTTCAAAGGAGTGTGGAGAAAGTTAGGGGAATAAAAAGGAAATAGTACGGGAATAAAACACAGACACAATTTAAACAGGGGGGTGGAAATGTTACTGGAATAAAACAAATACAGTTTACAAAGGAGTGAGGTGAATGTTACGGGAATAGAAAACACCCAAAATTTATAAAGGAGCGTGTAGAACATTATCGGAATAAAACACAGATACTATTTATTAAAACGTGAGGGAAATATTACGGGAATAAAACTCAGACACAATTTAAATAGGGGGGAGGAAATGTTACGGGAATAAAACACAGATACAGTTTACAAAGCACTGAGGGGAAAGTTACGGGAATAAAAAGGAAATATTACGGGAATAAAACACAGACACAATTTAAACAGGGGGAGGAAATGTTCCGGAATAAAACACAGATACAGTTTACAAAGGAGTGAGTGCAAAGTTAGGGAAATAAAACGGAAATATTACGGGAATAAAACACAGATACAATTTACAAAGTAGTGAGGGTAAAGTTACGGGAATAAAACGGAATTATTACGGGAATAAAACACAGACACAATTTAAATAGGGGGAGCAACTGTTACGGGAATAAAACACAGATACAGTTTACAAAGGAGTGAGGGGAAAGTTACGGGAAAAAAAGGAAATATTACGGGAATAAAACACAGACACAATCTAAATAGGGGGAGGAAAGGTTACGGGAATAAAACACAGATACAGTTTACAAAGGAGTGAGGGGAAAGTTAGGGGTATAAAACGGAAATATAACTGGAATAAAACACAAACACAATTTACATAGGGGGGAGGAAATGTTACGGGAATAAAACACAGATACAATGTACAAAGGAGTGAGGGTAAAGTTACGGGAATAAAACGGAGTTATTACGGGAATAAAACACAGACACAATTTAAATAGGGGGAGCAACTGTTACGGGAATAAAACACAGATACAGTTTACAAAGGAGTGAGGGGAAAGTTACGGGAATAGAAAATACCCAAAATTTATAAAGGAGCGAGTAGAACATTATCTGAATAAAACACAGATACTATTTGTTTAAACGTGAGGGAAACATTACGGGAATAAAACTCAGACACAATTTAAATAGGGGGGAGGAAACGTTACGGGAATAAAACACAGATACACTTTACAAAGGAGTGAGGGGAAAGTTACGGGAATAAAAAGGAAATATTACGGGAATAAAACACAGACACAATTTAAACAGGGGGGAGGAAATTTTGCGGAATAAAACACAGATACAGTTTACAAAGGAGTGAGTGGAAAGTTAGGGAAATAAAACGGAAATATTACGGGAATAAAACACAGTCACAATTTAAATAGGGGGAGGAAATGTTACGGGAACAAAACACAGATACAATTTACAAAGGAGTGAGGGTAAAGTTACGGGAATAAAACGGAATTATTACGGGAATAAAACACAGACACAATTTAAATAGGGGGATCAACTGTTACGGGAATAAAACACAGATACAGTTTACAAAGGAGTGAGGGGAAAGTTACGGGAATAGAAAATACCCAAAATTTATAAAGGAGCGAGTAGAACATTATCTGAATAAAACACAGATACTATTTATTAAAACGTGAGGGAAATATTACGGGAATAAAACTCAGACACAATTTAAATAGGAGGTGGAAATGTTATGGGAATAAAACACAGATACAGTTTACAAAGGAGTGATGGGAAAGTTACGGGAATAAAACATAGACACAATTTAAACAGGGGGGATGAAATGTTGCGGAATAAAACACAGATACAGTTTACAAAGGAGTGATGGGAAAGTTACGGGAATAAAAAGGAAATATTACGGGAATAATACACAGACACAATTTAAACAGGGGGGATGAAATGTTGCGGAATAAAACAGAGATACAGTTTACAAAGGAGTGAGGGGAAAGTTACGGGAATAAAAAGGAAATATTACGGGAATAAAACACAGTCAAAATTTTAATAGGGTGAGGAAATGTTACGGGAATAAAACACCGACACAGTTTACAAATGAGTGAGGGTAAAGTTACGGGAATAAAACGGAATTATTACGGGAATAAAACACAGACACATTTTAAAGAGGGGGAGCAAATGTTACGGGAATAAAACACAGATACAGTTTACAAAGGAGTGAGGGGAAACTTCCGGGAATAGAAAATACCCAAAATTTATAAAGGAGCGAGTAGAACATTATCTGAATAAAACACAGATGCTATTTATTAAAACGTAAGGGAAATTTTACGGGAATAAAACTCAGACACAATTTAAATAGGGGGGTGGAAATTTTATGGGAATAAAACACAGATACAGTTTACAAAGGAGTGATGGGAAAGTTACGGGAATAAAAAGGAAATATTACTGGAATAAAACACAGACACAATTTAAACAGGGGGGATGAAATGTTGCGGAATAAAACACAGATACAGTTTACAAAGGAGTGAGTGGAAAGTTACGGGAATAAAAAGGAAATATTATGGAAATAAAACACAGTCATATTTTAAATAGGGGGAGGAAATGTTACGGGAATAAAACACAGATACAGTTTACAAATGAGTGAGGGTAAAGTTACGGGAATAAAACGGAATTATTACGGGAATAAAACACAGACACAATTTAAATAGGGGGAGCAACTGTTACGGGAATAAAACACAGATACAGTTTACAAAGGAGTGAGGGGAGAGTTACGGGAATAGAAAATACCCAAAATTTATAAAGGAGCGAGTAGAACATTATCTGAATAAAGCACAGATACTATTTATTAAAGCGTGAGGGAAATATTACGGGAATAAAACTCAGACACAATTTAAATAGGGGGGGTGGAAATGTTACGAGAATAAAACACTGATACAGTTTACAAAGGAGTGAGGGGAAAGTTACGGGAAAAAAAGGAAATATTACGGGAATAAAACACAGACACAATCTAAATAGGGGGAGGAAAGGTTACGGGAATAAAACACAGATACAGTTTACAAACGAGTGAGGGGAAAGTTAGGAGAATAAAACGGAAATATTACGGGAATAAAACACAGTCACAATTTAAATAGGGGGAGGAAATGTTACGGGAATAAAACACAGATACAATTTACAAAGGAGTGAGGGTAAAGTTACGGGAATAAAACGGAATTATTACGGGAATAAAACACAGACACAATTTAAATAGGGGGAACAACTGTTACGGGAATAAAACACAGATACAGTTTACAAAGGAGTGAGGGGAAAGTTACGGGAATAGAAAATACCCAAAATTTATAAAGGAGCGAGTAGAACATTATCTGAATAAAACACAGATACTATTTATTAAAACGTGAGGGAAATATTACGGGAATAAAACTCAGACACAATTTAAATAGGAGGTGGAAATGTTATGGGAATAAAACACAGATACAGTTTACAAAGGAGTGATGGGAAAGTTACGGGAATAAAAAGGAAATATTACGGGAATAAAACATAGACACAATTTAAACAGGGGGGATGAAATGTTGCGGAATAAAACACAGATACAGTTTACAAAGGAGTGATGGGAAAGTTACGGGAATAAAAAGGAAATATTACGGGAATAAAACACAGACACAATTTAAACAGGGGGGATGAAATGTTGCGGAATAAAACAGAGATACAGTTTACAAAGGAGTGAGGGGAAAGTTACGGGAATAAAAAGGAAATATTACGGGAATAAAACACAGTCAAAATTTTAATAGGGTGAGGAAATGTTACGGGAATAAAACACCGACACAGTTTACAAATGAGTGAGGGTAAAGTTACGGGAATAAAACGGAATTATTACGGGAATAAAACACAGACACATTTTAAAGAGGGGGAGCAAATGTTACGGGAATAAAACACAGATACAGTTTACAAAGGAGTGAGGGGAAACTTCCGGGAATAGAAAATACCCAAAATTTATAAAGGAGCGAGTAGAACATTATCTGAATAAAACACAGATGCTATTTATTAAAACGTAAGGGAAATATTACGGGAATAAAACTCAGACACAATTTAAATAGGGGGGTGGAAATTTTATGGGAATAAAACACAGATACAGTTTACAAAGGAGTGATGGGAAAGTTACGGGAATAAAAAGGAAATATTACTGGAATAAAACACAGACACAATTTAAACAGGGGGGATGAAATGTTGCGGAATAAAACACAGATACAGTTTACAAAGGAGTGAGTGGAAAGTTACGGGAATAAAACGGAATTATTACGGGAATAAAACACAGACACAATTTAAATAAGGGGAGCAACTGTTACGGGAATAAAACACAGATACAGTTTACAAAGGAGTGAGGGGAGAGTTACGGGAATAGAAAATACCCAAAATTTATAAAGGGGCGAGTAGAACATTATCTGAATAAAGCACAGATACTATTTATTAAAGCGTGAGGGAAATATTACGGGAATAAAACTCAGACACAATTTAAATAGGGGGGGTGGAAATGTTACGAGAATAAAACACTGATACAGTTTACAAAGGAGTGAGGGGAAAGTTACGGGAAAAAAAGGAAATATTACGGGAATAAAACACAGACACAATCTAAATAGGGGGAGGAAAGGTTACGGGAATAAAACACAGATACTGTTTACAAACGAGTGAGGGGAAAGTTAGGAGAATAAAACGGAAATATTACGGGAATAAAACACAGTCACAATTTAAATAGGGGGAGGAAATGTTACGGGAATAAAACACAGATACAATTTACAAAGGAGTGAGGGTAAAGTTACGGGAATAAAACGGAATTATTACGGGAATAAAACACAGACACAATTTAAATAGGGGGAACAACTGTTACGGGAATAAAACACAGATACAGTTTACAAAGGAGTGAGGGGAAAGTTACGGGAATAGAAAATACCCAAAATTTATAAAGGAGCGAGTAGAACATTATCTGAATAAAACACAGATACTATTTATTAAAACGTGAGGGAAATATTACGGGAATAAAACTCAGACACAATTTAAATAGGAGGTGGAAATGTTATGGGAATAAAACACAGATACAGTTTACAAAGGAGTGATGGGAAAGTTACGGGAATAAAAAGGAAATATTACGGGAATAAAACATAGACACAATTTAAACAGGGGGGATGAAATGTTGCGGAATAAAACACAGATACAGTTTACAAAGGAGTGATGGGAAAGTTACGGGAATAAAAAGGAAATATTACGGGAATAAAACACAGACACAATTTAAACAGGGGGGATGAAATGTTGCGGAATAAAACAGAGATACAGTTTACAAAGGAGTGAGGGGAAAGTTACGGGAATAAAAAGGAAATATTACGGGAATAAAACACAGTCAAAATTTTAATAGGGTGAGGAAATGTTACGGGAATAAAACACCGACACAGTTTACAAATGAGTGAGGGTAAAGTTACGGGAATAAAACGGAATTATTACGGGAATAAAACACAGACACATTTTAAAGAGGGGGAGCAAATGTTACGGGAATAAAACACAGATACAGTTTACAAAGGAGTGAGGGGAAACTTCCGGGAATAGAAAATACCCAAAATTTATAAAGGAGCGAGTAGAACATTATCTGAATAAAACACAGATGCTATTTATTAAAACGTAAGGGAAATATTACGGGAATAAAACTCAGACACAATTTAAATAGGGGGGTGGAAATTTTATGGGAATAAAACACAGATACAGTTTACAAAGGAGTGATGGGAAAGTTACGGGAATAAAAAGGAAATATTACGGGAATAAAACACAGACACAATTTAAACAGGGGGGATGAAATGTTGCGGAATAAAACACAGATACAGTTTACAAAGGAGTGAGTGGAAAGTTACGGGAATAAAAAGGAAATATTATGGAAATAAAACACAGTCATATTTTAAGTAGGGGGAGGAAATGTTACGGGAATAAAACACAGATACAGTTTACAAATGAGTGAGGGTAAAGTTACGGGAATAAAACGGAATTATTACGGGAATAAAACACAGACACAATTTAAATAGGGGGAGCAACTGTTACGGGAATAAAACACAGATACAGTTTACAAAGGAGTGAGGGGAGAGTTACGGGAATAGAAAATACCCAAAATTTATAAAGGAGCGAGTAGAACATTATCTGAATAAAGCACAGATACTATTAATTAAAGCGTGAGGGAAATATTACGGGAATAAAACTCAGACACAATTTAAATAGGGGGGGTGGAAATGTTACGAGAATAAAACACTGATACAGTTTACAAAGGAGTGAGGCGAAAGTTACGGGAAAAAAAGGAAATATTACGGGAATAAAACACAGACACAATTTAAACAGGGGGGATGAAATGTTGCGGAATAAAACACAGATACAGTTTACAAAGGAGTGAGGGGAAAGTTACGGGAATAAAAAGGAAATATTATGGAAATAAAACACAGTCATATTTTAAATAGGGGGAGGAAATGTTACGGGAATAAAACACAGATACAGTTTACAAATGAGTGAGGGTAAAGTTACGGGAATAAAACGGAATTATTACTGGAATAAAACACAGACACATTTTAAAGAGGGGGAGCAAATGTTACGGGAATAAAACACAGATACAGTTTACAAAGGAGTGAGGGGAAACTTCCGGGAATAGAAAATACACAAAATTTATAAAGGAGCGCGTAGAACATTATCTGAATAAAACACAGATACTATTTATTAAAACGTAAGGGAAATATTACGGGAATAAAACTCAGACACAATTTAAATAGGGGGGTGGAAATTTTATGGGAATAAAACACAGATACAGTTTACAAAGGAGTGATGGGAAAGTTACGGGAATAAAAAGGAAATATTACGGGAATAAAACACAGACACAATTTAAACAGGGGGGATGAAATGTTGCGGAATAAAACACAGATACAGTTTACAAAGGAGTGAGGGGAAAGTTACGGGAATAAAAAGGAAATATTATGGAAATAAAACACAGTCATATTTTAAATAGGGGGAGGAAATGTTACGGGAATAAAACACAGATACAGTTTACAAATGAGTGAGGGTAAAGTTACGGGAATAAAACGGAATTATTACGGGAATAAAACACAGACACAATTTAAATAGGGGGAGCAACTGTTACGGGAATAAAACACAGATACAGTTTACAAAGGAGTGAGGGGAGAGTTCTTCTTCTTTCTCTTTGGCTTGGCTTCGCGGACGAAGATTTATGGAGGGGGTAAAAAGTCCACGTCAGCTGCAGGCTCGTTTGTGGCTGACCAGTCCGATGCGGGACAGGCAGACACGATTGCAGCGGTTGCAAGGGAAAATTGGTTGGTTGGGGTTGGGTGTTGGGTTTTTCCTCCTTTGCCTTTTGTCAGTGAGGTGGGCTCTGCGGTCTTCTTCAAAGGAGGCTGCTGCCCGCCAAACTGTGAGGCGCCAAGATGCACGGTTTTAGGCGTTATCAGCCCACTGGCGGTGGTCAATGTGGCAGGCACCAAGAGATTTCTTTAGGCAGTCCTTGTACCTTTTCTTTGGTCATCGACAGCATCGAGGGGAGAGTTACGGGAATAGAAAATACCCAAAATTTATAAAGGAGCGAGTAGAACATTATCTGACTAAAACACAGATACTATTTATTAAAGCGTGAGGGAAATATTACGGGAATAAAACACAGACACAATTTAAATAGGGGGAGGAAATGTTACGGGAATAAAACACTGATACAGTTAACAAAGGAGTGAGGGGTAATTTACGGGAATAAAATGGAAATATTACGGGAATAAAACACAGACACAATTTAAAAAGGGGGGAGGAAATGTTACGGGGATAAAACACAGATACAGTTTACAAAGGAATGAGGGGAAAGTTACAGGAATAAAAATTACCCAAAATTTATAAAGGCTTGAGGGAAATATTACCGGAATAAACCACAGACACAATTTATAAAGGAAAATGGAAAAGTTAAGCGAATAAAACACACATACAATTTATAAAAAGCGAGGATAACTTTAGAGGAATAAAACGCAGACACAATTTAAAAAGGGCGGAGGAAATGTTACGGACATAAAACACAGATACAGTTTACAAAGGAGTGAGGGGAAAGTTACGGGAATAAAAAGGAAATATTACGGGAATAAAACATAGACACAATTTAAACAGGGGGGATGAAATGTTGCGGAATAAAACACAGATACAGCTTACAAAGGAGTGATGGGAAAGTTACGGGAATAAAAAGGAAATATTACGGGAATAAAACACAGACACAATTTAAACAGGGGGGATGAAACGTTGCGGAATAAAACACAGATACAGCTTACAAAGGAGTGAGGGGAGAGTTACGGGAATAGAAAATACCCAAAATTTATAAAGGAGCGAGTAGAACATTATCTGAATAAAGCACAGATACTATTTATTAAAGCACGAGGGAAATATTACGGGAATAAACCACAGACACAATTTATAAAGGAAAATGGAAAAGTTAAGCGAATAAAACACACATACAATTTATAAAAAGCGAGGATAACTTTAGAGGAATAAAACGCAGACACAATTTAAAAAGGGCGGAGGAAATGTTACGGACATAAAACACAGATACAGTTTACAAAGGAGTGAGGGGAAAGTTACGGGAATAAAAAGGAAATATTACGGGAATAAAACATAGACACAATTTAAACAGGGGGGATGAAATGTTGCGGAATAAAACACAGATACAGCTTACAAAGGAGTGATGGGAAAGTTACGGGAATAAAAAGGAAATATTACGGGAATAAAACACAGACACAATTTAAACAGGGGGGATGAAACGTTGCGGAATAAAACACAGATACAGCTTACAAAGGAGTGAGGGGAGAGTTACGGGAATAGAAAATACCCAAAATTTATAAAGGAGCGAGTAGAACATTATCTGAATAAAGCACAGATACTATTTATTAAAGCGTGAGGGAAATATTACGGGAATAAAACTCAGACACAATTTAAATAGGGGGTTGGAAATGTTACGAGAATAAAACACTGATACAGTTTACAAAGGAGTGAGGGGAAAGTTACGGGAAAAAAAGGAAATATTACGGGAATAAAACACAGACACAATCTAAATAGGGGGAGGAAAGGTTACGGGAATAAAACACAGATACAGTTTACAAACGAGTGAGGGCAAAGTTAGGAGAATAAAACGGAAATATTACGGGAATAAAACACAGACACAATTTAAATAGGGGGAGGAAATGTTACGGGAATAAAACACAGATACAGTTAACAAAGGAGTGAGGGGTAATTTACGGGAATAGAATGGAAATATTACGGGAATAAAACACAGACACAATTTAAATAGGGGGAGCAACTGTTACGGGAATAAAACACAGATACTATTTACAAAGGAGTGAGGGGAAAGTTACGGGAATAGAAAATACCCAAAATTTATAAAGGAGCGAGTAGAACATTATCTGAATAAAACACAGATACTATTTGTTAAAACGTGAGGGAAACATTACGGGAATAAAACTCAGACACAATTTAAATAGGGGGGTGGAAATGTTACGGGAATAAAACACAGATACAGTTTACAAAGGAGTGAGGGGAAAGTTACGGGAATAAAAAGGAAATATTACGGGAATAAAACACAGACACAATTTAAACAGGGGGGAGGAAATTTTGCGGAATAAAACACAGATACAGTTTACAAAGGAGTGAGTGGAAAGTTAGGGGAATAAAACGGAAATATTACGGGAATAAAACACAGTCAATTTAAATAGGGGGAGGAAATGTTACGGGAATAAAACACAGATACAATTTACAAAGGAGTGAGGGTAAAGTTACGGGAATAAAACGGAATTATTACGGGAATAAAACACAGACACAATTTAAATAGGGGGAACAACTGTTACGGGAATAAAACACAGATACAGTTTACAAAGGAGTGAGGGGAAAGTTACGGGAATAGAAAATACCCAAAATTTATAAAGGAGCGAGTAGAACATTATCTGAATAAAACACAGATACTATTTATTAAAACGTGAGGGAAATATTACGGGAATAAAACTCAGACACAATTTAAATAGGAGGTGGAAATGTTATGGGAATAAAACACAGATACAGTTTACAAAGGAGTGATGGGAAAGTTACGGGAATAAAAAGGAAATATTACGGGAATAAAACATAGACACAATTTAAACAGGGGGGATGAAATGTTGCGGAATAAAACACAGATACAGCTTACAAAGGAGTGATGGGAAAGTTACGGGAATAAAAAGCAAATATTACGGGAATAAAACACAGACACAATTTAAACAGGGGGGATGAAATGTTGCGGAATAAAACACAGATACAGTTTACAAAGGAGTGAGGGGAAAGTTACGGGAATAAAAAGGAAATATTACGGGAATAAAATACAGTCAAAATTTAAATAGGGTGAGGAAATGTTACGGGAATAAAACACCGACACAGTTTACAAATGAGTGAGGGTAAAGTTACGGGAATAAAACGGAATTATTACTGGAATAAAACACAGACACATTTTAAAGAGGGGTAGCAAATGTTACGGGAATAAAACACAGATACAGTTTACAAAGGAGTGAGGGGAAACTTCCGGGAATAGAAAATACACAAAATTTATAAAGGAGCGAGTAGAACATTATCTGAATAAAACACAGATACTATTTATTAAAACGTAAGGGAAATATTACGGGAATAAAACTAAGAAACAATTTAAATAGGGGGGTGGAAATTTTATGGGAATAAAACACAGATACAGTTTACAAAGGAGTGATGGGAAAGTTACGGGAATAAAAAGGAAATATTACGGGAATAAAACACAGACACAATTTAAACAGGGGGGATGAAATGTTGCGGAATAAAACACAGATACAGTTTACAAAGGAGTGAGGGGAAAGTTACGGGAATAAAAAGGAAATATTATGGAAATAAAACACAGTCATATTTTAAATAGGGGGAGGAAATGTTACGGGAATAAAACACAGACACAATTTAAACAGGGGGGATGAAATGTTGCGGAATAAAACACAGATACAGTTTACAAAGGAGTGAGGGGAGAGTTACGGGAATAGAAAATACCCAAAATTTATAAAGGAGCGAGTAGAACATTATCTGAATAAAGCACAGATACTATTTATTAAAGCGTGAGGGAAATATTACGGGAATAAAACTCAGACACAATTTAAATAGGGGGGGTGGAAATGTTACGAGAATAAAACACTGATACAGTTTACAAAGTAGTGAGGGGAAAGTTACGGGAAAAAAAGGAAATATTACGGGAATAAAACACAGACACAATCTAAATAGGGGGAGGAAAGGTTACGGGAATAAAACACAGATACAGTTTACAAACGAGTGAGGGCAAAGTTAGGAGAATAAAACGGAAATATTACGGGAATAAAACACAGACACAATTTAAATAGGGGGAGGAAATGTTACGGGAATAAAACACAGATACAGTTAACAAAGGAGTGAGGGGTAATTTACGGGAATAGAATGGAAATATTACGGGAATAAAACACAGACACAATTTAAATAGGGGGAGCAACTGTTACGGGAATAAAACACAGATACTATTTACAAAGGAGTGAGGGGAAAGTTACGGGAATAGAAAATACCCAAAATTTATAAAGGAGCGAGTAGAACATTATCTGAATAAAACACAGATACTATTTGTTAAAACGTGAGGGAAACATTACGGGAATAAAACTCAGACACAATTTAAATAGGGGGGTGGAAATGTTACGGGAATAAAACACAGATACAGTTTACAAAGGAGTGAGGGGAAAGTTACGGGAATAAAAAGGAAATATTACGGGAATAAAACACAGACACAATTTAAACAGGGGGGAGGAAATTTTGCGGAATAAAACACAGATACAGTTTACAAAGGAGTGAGTGGAAAGTTAGGGGAATGAAACGGAAATATTACGGGAATAAAACACAGTCAATTTAAATAGGGGGAGGAAATGTTACGGGAATAAAACACAGATACAATTTACAAAGGAGTGAGGGTAAAGTTACGGGAATAAAACGGAATTATTACGGGAATAAAACACAGACACAATTTAAATAGGGGGAACAACTGTTACGGGAATAAAACACAAATACAGTTTACAAAGGAGTGAGGGGAAAGTTACGGGAATAGAAAATACCCAAAATTTATAAAGGAGCGAGTAGAACATTATCTGAATAAAACACAGATACTATTTATTAAAACGTGAGGGAAATATTACGGGAATAAAACTCAGACACAATTTAAATAGGAGGTGGAAATGTTATGGGAATAAAACACAGATACAGTTTACAAAGGAGTGATGGGAAAGTTACGGGAATAAAAAGGAAATATTACGGGAATAAAACATAGACACAATTTAAACAGGGGGGATGAAATGTTGCGGAATAAAACACAGATACAGCTTACAAAGGAGTGATGGGAAAGTTACGGGAATAAAAAGGAAATATTACGGGAATAAAACACAGACACAATTTAAACAGGGGGGATGAAATGTTGCGGAATAAAACACAGATACAGTTTACAAAGGAGTGAGGGGAAAGTTACGGGAATAAAAAGGAAATATTACGGGAATAAAACACAGTCAAAATTTAAATAGGGTGAGGAAATGTTACGGGAATAAAACACCGACACAGTTTACAAATGAGTGAGGGTAAAGTTACGGGAATAAAACGGAATTATTACTGGAATAAAACACAGACACATTTTAAAGAGGGGGAGCAAATGTTACGGGAATAAAACACAGATACAGTTTACAAAGGAGTGAGGGGAAACTTCCGGGAATAGAAAATACACAAAATTTATAAAGGAGCGAGTAGAACATTATCTGAATAAAACACAGATACTATTTATTAAAACGTAAGGGAAACATTACGGGAATAAAACTCAGACACAATTTAAATAGGGGGGTGGAAATTTTATGGGAATAAAACACAGATACAGTTTACAAAGGAGTGATGGGAAAGTTACGGGAATAAAAAGGAAATATTACGGGAATAAAACACAGACACAATTTAAACAGGGGGGATGAAATGTTGCGGAATAAAACAAAGATACAGTTTACAAAGGAGTGAGGGGAAAGTTACGGGAATAAAAAGGAAATATTATGGAAATAAAACACAGTCATATTTTAAATAGGGGGAGGAAATGTTACGGGAATAAAACACAGATACAGTTTACAAATGAGTGAGGGTAAAGTTACGGGAATAAAACGGAATTATTACGGGAATAAAACACAGACACAATTTAAATAGGGGGAGCAACTGTTACGGGAATAAAACACAGATACAGTTTACAAAGGAGTGAGGGGAGAGTTCTTCTTCTTTCTCTTTGGCTTGGCTTCGCGGACGAAGATTTATGGAGGGGGTAAAAAGTCCACGTCAGCTGCAGGCTCGTTTGTGGCTGACCAGTCCGATGCGGGACAGGCAGACACGATTGCAGCGGTTGCAAGGGAAAATTGGTTGGTTGGGGTTGGGTGTTGGGTTTTTCCTCCTTTGCCTTTTGTCAGTGAGGTGGGCTCTGCGGTCTTCTTCAAAGGAGGCTGCTGCCCGCCAAACTGTGAGGCGCCAAGATGCACGGTTTGAGGCGTTATCAGCCCACTGGCGGTGGTCAATGTGGCAGGCACCAAGAGATTTCTTTAGGCAGTCCTTGTACCTTTTCTTTGGTCATCGACAGCATCGAGGGGAGAGTTACGGGAATAGAAAATACCCAAAATTTATAAAGGAGCGAGTAGAACATTATCTGACTAAAACACAGATACTATTTATTAAAGCGTGAGGGAAATATTACGGGAATAAAACACAGACACAATTTAAATAGGGGGAGGAAATGTTACGGGAATAAAACACTGATACAGTTAACAAAGGAGTGAGGGGTAATTTACGGGAATAAAATGGAAATATTACGGGAATAAAACACAGACACAATTTAAAAAGGGGGGAGGAAATGTTACGGGGATAAAACACAGATACAGTTTACAAAGGAATGAGGGGAAAGTTACAGGAATAAAAATTACCCAAAATTTATAAAGGCTTGAGGGAAATATTACCGGAATAAACCACAGACACAATTTATAAAGGAAAATGGAAAAGTTACGCGAATAAAACACACATACAATTTATAAAAAGCGAGGATAACTTTAGAGGAATAAAACGCAGACACAATTTAAAAAGGGCGGAGGAAATGTTACGGAAATAAAACACAGATACAGTTTACAAAGGAGTGAGGGGAAAGTTACAGGAATAAAAAGGAAATATTACGGGAATAAAACACAGACACAATTTATAAAGTGGGGAGGAAATGTTATGGGAATAAAACACAGATGCAGTTTACAAAGGAGTGAGGGGAAAGTTACGGGAATAAAAAGGAAATATTACGGAAATAAAACACAGACATAATTTAAATAGGTGGAGGAACTGTAACGGCAATAAAACACAGATACATTTTTCAAAGGAGTGTGGAGAAAGTTAGGGGAATAAAAAGGAAATAGTACGGGAATAAAACACAGACACAATTTAAACAGGGGGGTGGAAATGTTACTGGAATAAAACAAATACAGTTTACAAAGGAGTGAGGTGAATGTTACGGGAATAGAAAACACCCAAAATTTATAAAGGAGCGTGTAGAACATTATCGGAATAAAACACAGATACTATTTATTAAAACGTGAGGGAAATATTACGGGAATAAAACTCAGACACAATTTAAATAGGGGGGAGGAAATGTTACGGGAATAAAACACAGATACAGTTTACAAAGCACTGAGGGGAAAGTTACGGGAATAAAAAGGAAATATTACGGGAATAAAACACAGACACAATTTAAACAGGGGGAGGAAATGTTCCGGAATAAAACACAGATACAGTTTACAAAGGAGTGAGTGCAAAGTTAGGGAAATAAAACGGAAATATTACGGGAATAAAACACAGATACAATTTACAAAGTAGTGAGGGTAAAGTTACGGGAATAAAACGGAATTATTACGGGAATAAAACACAGACACAATTTAAATAGGGGGAGCAACTGTTACGGGAATAAAACACAGATACAGTTTACAAAGGAGTGAGGGGAAAGTTACGGGAAAAAAAGGAAATATTACGGGAATAAAACACAGACACAATCTAAATAGGGGGAGGAAAGGTTACGGGAATAAAACACAGATACAGTTTACAAAGGAGTGAGGGGAAAGTTAGGGGTATAAAACGGAAATATAACTGGAATAAAACACAAACACAATTTACATAGGGGGGAGGAAATGTTACGGGAATAAAACACAGATACAATGTACAAAGGAGTGAGGGTAAAGTTACGGGAATAAAACGGAGTTATTACGGGAATAAAACACAGACACAATTTAAATAGGGGGAGCAACTGTTACGGGAATAAAACACAGATACAGTTTACAAAGGAGTGAGGGGAAAGTTACGGGAATAGAAAATACCCAAAATTTATAAAGGAGCGAGTAGAACATTATCTGAATAAAACACAGATACTATTTGTTAAAACGTGAGGGAAACATTACGGGAATAAAACTCAGACACAATTTAAATAGGGGGGAGGAAACGTTACGGGAATAAAACACAGATACACTTTACAAAGGAGTGAGGGGAAAGTTACGGGAATAAAAAGGAAATATTACGGGAATAAAACACAGACACAATTTAAACAGGGGGGAGGAAATTTTGCGGAATAAAACACAGATACAGTTTACAAAGGAGTGAGTGGAAAGTTAGGGAAATAAAACGGAAATATTACGGGAATAAAACACAGTCACAATTTAAATAGGGGGAGGAAATGTTACGGGAACAAAACACAGATACAATTTACAAAGGAGTGAGGGTAAAGTTACGGGAATAAAACGGAATTATTACGGGAATAAAACACAGACACAATTTAAATAGGGGGATCAACTGTTACGGGAATAAAACACAGATACAGTTTACAAAGGAGTGAGGGGAAAGTTACGGGAATAGAAAATACCCAAAATTTATAAAGGAGCGAGTAGAACATTATCTGAATAAAACACAGATACTATTTATTAAAACGTGAGGGAAATATTACGGGAATAAAACTCAGACACAATTTAAATAGGAGGTGGAAATGTTATGGGAATAAAACACAGATACAGTTTACAAAGGAGTGATGGGAAAGTTACGGGAATAAAACATAGACACAATTTAAACAGGGGGGATGAAATGTTGCGGAATAAAACACAGATACAGTTTACAAAGGAGTGATGGGAAAGTTACGGGAATAAAAAGGAAATATTACGGGAATAATACACAGACACAATTTAAACAGGGGGGATGAAATGTTGCGGAATAAAACAGAGATACAGTTTACAAAGGAGTGAGGGGAAAGTTACGGGAATAAAAAGGAAATATTACGGGAATAAAACACAGTCAAAATTTTAATAGGGTGAGGAAATGTTACGGGAATAAAACACCGACACAGTTTACAAATGAGTGAGGGTAAAGTTACGGGAATAAAACGGAATTATTACGGGAATAAAACACAGACACATTTTAAAGAGGGGGAGCAAATGTTACGGGAATAAAACACAGATACAGTTTACAAAGGAGTGAGGGGAAACTTCCGGGAATAGAAAATACCCAAAATTTATAAAGGAGCGAGTAGAACATTATCTGAATAAAACACAGATGCTATTTATTAAAACGTAAGGGAAATTTTACGGGAATAAAACTCAGACACAATTTAAATAGGGGGGTGGAAATTTTATGGGAATAAAACACAGATACAGTTTACAAAGGAGTGATGGGAAAGTTACGGGAATAAAAAGGAAATATTACTGGAATAAAACACAGACACAATTTAAACAGGGGGGATGAAATGTTGCGGAATAAAACACAGATACAGTTTACAAAGGAGTGAGTGGAAAGTTACGGGAATAAAAAGGAAATATTATGGAAATAAAACACAGTCATATTTTAAATAGGGGGAGGAAATGTTACGGGAATAAAACACAGATACAGTTTACAAATGAGTGAGGGTAAAGTTACGGGAATAAAACGGAATTATTACGGGAATAAAACACAGACACAATTTAAATAGGGGGAGCAACTGTTACGGGAATAAAACACAGATACAGTTTACAAAGGAGTGAGGGGAGAGTTACGGGAATAGAAAATACCCAAAATTTATAAAGGAGCGAGTAGAACATTATCTGAATAAAGCACAGATACTATTTATTAAAGCGTGAGGGAAATATTACGGGAATAAAACTCAGACACAATTTAAATAGGGGGGGTGGAAATGTTACGAGAATAAAACACTGATACAGTTTACAAAGGAGTGAGGGGAAAGTTACGGGAAAAAAAGGAAATATTACGGGAATAAAACACAGACACAATCTAAATAGGGGGAGGAAAGGTTACGGGAATAAAACACAGATACAGTTTACAAACGAGTGAGGGGAAAGTTAGGAGAATAAAACGGAAATATTACGGGAATAAAACACAGTCACAATTTAAATAGGGGGAGGAAATGTTACGGGAATAAAACACAGATACAATTTACAAAGGAGTGAGGGTAAAGTTACGGGAATAAAACGGAATTATTACGGGAATAAAACACAGACACAATTTAAATAGGGGGAACAACTGTTACGGGAATAAAACACAGATACAGTTTACAAAGGAGTGAGGGGAAAGTTACGGGAATAGAAAATACCCAAAATTTATAAAGGAGCGAGTAGAACATTATCTGAATAAAACACAGATACTATTTATTAAAACGTGAGGGAAATATTACGGGAATAAAACTCAGACACAATTTAAATAGGAGGTGGAAATGTTATGGGAATAAAACACAGATACAGTTTACAAAGGAGTGATGGGAAAGTTACGGGAATAAAATGAAATATTACGGGAATAAAACATAGACACAATTTAAACAGGGGGGATGAAATGTTGCGGAATAAAACACAGATACAGTTTACAAAGGAGTGATGGGAAAGTTACGGGAATAAAAAGGAAATATTACGGGAATAAAACACAGACACAATTTAAACAGGGGGGATGAAATGTTGCGGAATAAAACAGAGATACAGTTTACAAAGGAGTGAGGGGAAAGTTACGGGAATAAAAAGGAAATATTACGGGAATAAAACACAGTCAAAATTTTAATAGGGTGAGGAAATGTTACGGGAATAAAACACCGACACAGTTTACAAATGAGTGAGGGTAAAGTTACGGGAATAAAACGGAATTATTACGGGAATAAAACACAGACACATTTTAAAGAGGGGGAGCAAATGTTACGGGAATAAAACACAGATACAGTTTACAAAGGAGTGAGGGGAAACTTCCGGGAATAGAAAATACCCAAAATTTATAAAGGAGCGAGTAGAACATTATCTGAATAAAACACAGATGCTATTTATTAAAACGTAAGGGAAATATTACGGGAATAAAACTCAGACACAATTTAAATAGGGGGGTGGAAATTTTATGGGAATAAAACACAGATACAGTTTACAAAGGAGTGATGGGAAAGTTACGGGAATAAAAAGGAAATATTACTGGAATAAAACACAGACACAATTTAAACAGGGGGGATGAAATGTTGCGGAATAAAACACAGATACAGTTTACAAAGGAGTGAGTGGAAAGTTACGGGAATAAAACGGAATTATTACGGGAATAAAACACAGACACAATTTAAATAAGGGGAGCAACTGTTACGGGAATAAAACACAGATACAGTTTACAAAGGAGTGAGGGGAGAGTTACGGGAATAGAAAATACCCAAAATTTATAAAGGGGCGAGTAGAACATTATCTGAATAAAGCACAGATACTATTTATTAAAGCGTGAGGGAAATATTACGGGAATAAAACTCAGACACAATTTAAATAGGGGGGGTGGAAATGTTACGAGAATAAAACACTGATACAGTTTACAAAGGAGTGAGGGGAAAGTTACGGGAAAAAAAGGAAATATTACGGGAATAAAACACAGACACAATCTAAATAGGGGGAGGAAAGGTTACGGGAATAAAACACAGATACAGTTTACAAACGAGTGAGGGGAAAGTTAGGAGAATAAAACGGAAATATTACGGGAATAAAACACAGTCACAATTTAAATAGGGGGAGGAAATGTTACGGGAATAAAACACAGATACAATTTACAAAGGAGTGAGGGTAAAGTTACGGGAATAAAACGGAATTATTACGGGAATAAAACACAGACACAATTTAAATAGGGGGAACAACTGTTACGGGAATAAAACACAGATACAGTTTACAAAGGAGTGAGGGGAAAGTTACGGGAATAGAAAATACCCAAAATTTATAAAGGAGCGAGTAGAACATTATCTGAATAAAACACAGATACTATTTATTAAAACGTGAGGGAAATATTACGGGAATAAAACTCAGACACAATTTAAATAGGAGGTGGAAATGTTATGGGAATAAAACACAGATACAGTTTACAAAGGAGTGATGGGAAAGTTACGGGAATAAAAAGGAAATATTACGGGAATAAAACATAGACACAATTTAAACAGGGGGGATGAAATGTTGCGGAATAAAACACAGATACAGTTTACAAAGGAGTGATGGGAAAGTTACGGGAATAAAAAGGAAATATTACGGGAATAAAACACAGACACAATTTAAACAGGGGGGATGAAATGTTGCGGAATAAAACAGAGATACAGTTTACAAAGGAGTGAGGGGAAAGTTACGGGAATAAAAAGGAAATATTACGGGAATAAAACACAGTCAAAATTTTAATAGGGTGAGGAAATGTTACGGGAATAAAACACCGACACAGTTTACAAATGAGTGAGGGTAAAGTTACGGGAATAAAACGGAATTATTACGGGAATAAAACACAGACACATTTTAAAGAGGGGGAGCAAATGTTACGGGAATAAAACACAGATACAGTTTACAAAGGAGTGAGGGGAAACTTCCGGGAATAGAAAATACCCAAAATTTATAAAGGAGCGAGTAGAACATTATCTGAATAAAACACAGATGCTATTTATTAAAACGTAAGGGAAATATTACGGGAATAAAACTCAGACACAATTTAAATAGGGGGGTGGAAATTTTATGGGAATAAAACACAGATACAGTTTACAAAGGAGTGATGGGAAAGTTACGGGAATAAAAAGGAAATATTACGGGAATAAAACACAGACACAATTTAAACAGGGGGGATGAAATGTTGCGGAATAAAACACAGATACAGTTTACAAAGGAGTGAGTGGAAAGTTACGGGAATAAAAAGGAAATATTATGGAAATAAAACACAGTCATATTTTAAATAGGGGGAGGAAATGTTACGGGAATAAAACACAGATACAGTTTACAAATGAGTGAGGGTAAAGTTACGGGAATAAAACGGAATTATTACGGGAATAAAACACAGACACAATTTAAATAGGGGGAGCAACTGTTACGGGAATAAAACACAGATACAGTTTACAAAGGAGTGAGGGGAGAGTTACGGGAATAGAAAATACCCAAAATTTATAAAGGAGCGAGTAGAACATTATCTGAATAAAGCACAGATACTATTTATTAAAGCGTGAGGGAAATATTACGGGAATAAAACTCAGACACAATTTAAATAGGGGGGGTGGAAATGTTACGAGAATAAAACACTGATACAGTTTACAAAGGAGTGAGGCGAAAGTTACGGGAAAAAAAGGAAATATTACGGGAATAAAACACAGACACAATTTAAACAGGGGGGATGAAATGTTGCGGAATAAAACACAGATACAGTTTACAAAGGAGTGAGGGGAAAGTTACGGGAATAAAAAGGAAATATTATGGAAATAAAACACAGTCATATTTTAAATAGGGGGAGGAAATGTTACGGGAATAAAACACAGATACAGTTTACAAATGAGTGAGGGTAAAGTTACGGGAATAAAACGGAATTATTACGGGAATAAAACACAGACACAATTTAAATAGGGGGAGCAACTGTTACGGGAATAAAACACAGATACAGTTTACAAAGGAGTGAGGGGAGAGTTCTTCTTCTTTCTCTTTGGCTTGGCTTCGCGGACGAAGATTTATGGAGGGGGTAAAAAGTCCACGTCAGCTGCAGGCTCGTTTGTGGCTGACCAGTCCGATGCGGGACAGGCAGACACGATTGCAGCGGTTGCAAGGGAAAATTGGTTGGTTGGGGTTGGGTGTTGGGTTTTTCCTCCTTTGCCTTTTGTCAGTGAAGTGGGCTCTGCGGTCTTCTTCAAAGGAGGCTGCTGCCCGCCAAACTGTGAGGCGCCAAGATGCACGGTTTGAGGCGTTATCAGCCCACTGGCGGTGGTCAATGTGGCAGGCACCAAGAGATTTCTTTAGGCAGTCCTTGTACCTTTTCTTTGGTCATCGACAGCATCGAGGGGAGAGTTACGGGAATAGAAAATACCCAAAATTTATAAAGGAGCGAGTAGAACATTATCTGACTAAAACACAGATACTATTTATTAAAGCGTGAGGGAAATATTACGGGAATAAAACACAGACACAATTTAAATAGGGGGAGGAAATGTTACGGGAATAAAACACTGATACAGTTAACAAAGGAGTGAGGGGTAATTTACGGGAATAAAATGGAAATATTACGGGAATAAAACACAGACACAATTTAAAAAGGGGGAGGAAATGTTACGGGGATAAAACACAGATACAGTTTACAAAGGAATGAGGGGAAAGTTACAGGAATAAAAATTACCCAAAATTTATAAAGGCTTGAGGGAAATATTACCGGAATAAACCACAGACACAATTTATAAAGGAAAATGGAAAAGTTAAGCGAATAAAACACACATACAATTTATAAAAAGCGAGGATAACTTTAGAGGAATAAAACACAGACACAATTTAAAAAGGGCGGAGGAAATGTTACGGACATAAAACACAGATACAGTTTACAAAGGAGTGAGGGGAAAGTTACGGGAATAAAAAGGAAATATTACGGGAATAAAACATAGACACAATTTAAACAGGGGGGATGAAATGTTGCGGAATAAAACACAGATACAGCTTACAAAGGAGTGATGGGAAAGTTACGGGAATAAAAAGGAAATATTACGGGAATAAAACACAGACACAATTTAAACAGGGGGGATGAAATGTTGCGGAATAAAACACAGATACAGCTTACAAAGGAGTGAGGGGAGAGTTACGGGAATAGAAAATACCCAAAATTTATAAAGGAGCGAGTAGAACATTATCTGAATAAAGCACAGATACTATTTATTAAAGCGTGAGGGAAATATTACGGGAATAAAACTCAGACACAATTTAAATAGGGGGGGTGGAAATGTTACGAGAATAAAACACTGATACAGTTTACAAAGGAGTGAGGGGAAAGTTACGGGAAAAAAAGGAAATATTACGGGAATAAAACACAGACACAATCTAAATAGGGGGAGGAAAGGTTACGGGAATAAAACACAGATACAGTTTACAAACGAGTGAGGGCAAAGTTAGGAGAATAAAACGGAAATATTACGGGAATAAAACACAGACACAATTTAAATAGGGGGAGGAAATGGTACGGGAATAAAACACAGATACAGTTAACAAAGGAGTGAGGGGTAATTTACGGGAATAGAATGGAAATATTACGGGAATAAAACACAGACACAATTTAAATAGGGGGAGCAACTGTTACGGGAATAAAACACAGATACTATTTACAAAGGAGTGAGGGGAAAGTTACGGGAATAGAAAATACCCAAAATTTATAAAGGAGCGAGTAGAACATTATCTGAATAAAACACAGATACTATTTGTTAAAACGTGAGGGAAACATTACGGGAATAAAACTCAGACACAATTTAAATAGGGGGGTGGAAATGTTACGGGAATAAAGCACAGATACTGTTTACAAAGGAGTGAGGGGAAAGTTACGGGAATAAAAAGGAAATATTACGGGAATAAAACACAGACACAATTTAAACAGGGGGGAGGAAATTTTGCGGAATAAAACACAGATACAGTTTACAAAGGAGTGAGTGGAAAGTTAGGGGAATAAAACGGAAATATTACGGGAATAAAACACAGTCAATTTAAATAGGGGGAGGAAATGTTACGGGAATAAAACACAGATACAATTTACAAAGGAGTGAGGGTAAAGTTACGGGAATAAAACGGAATTATTACGGGAATAAAACACAGACACAATTTAAATAGGGGGAACAACTGTTACGGGAATAAAACACAGATACAGTTTACAAAGGAGTGAGGGGAAAGTTACGGGAATAGAAAATACCCAAAATTTATAAAGGAGCGAGTAGAACATTATCTGAATAAAACACAGATACTATTTATTAAAACGTGAGGGAAATATTACGGGAATAAAACTCAGACACAATTTAAATAGGAGGTGGAAATGTTATGGGAATAAAACACAGATACAGTTTACAAAGGAGTGATGGGAAAGTTACGGGAATAAAAAGGAAATATTACGGGAATAAAACATAGACACAATTTAAACAGGGGGGATGAAATGTTGCGGAATAAAACACAGATACAGCTTACAAAGGAGTGATGGGAAAGTTACGGGAATAAAAAGGAAATATTACGGGAATAAAACACACACACAATTTAAACAGGGGGGATGAAATGTTGCGGAATAAAACACAGATACAGTTTACAAAGGAGTGAGGGGAAAGTTACGGGAATAAAAAGGAAATATTACGGGAATAAAACACAGTCAAAATTTAAATAGGGTGAGGAAATGTTACGGGAATAAAACACCGACACAGTTTACAAATGAGTGAGGGTAAAGTTACGGGAATAAAACGGAATTATTACTGGAATAAAACACAGACACATTTTAAAGAGGGGGAGCAAATGTTACGGGAATAAAACACAGATACAGTTTACAAAGGAGTGAGGGGAAACTTCCGGGAATAGAAAATACACAAAATTTATAAAGGAGCGAGTAGAACATTATCTGAATAAAACACAGATACTATTTATTAAAACGTAAGGGAAATATTACGGGAATAAAACTCAGACACAATTTAAATAGGGGGGTGGAAATTTTATGGGAATAAAACACAGATACAGTTTACAAAGGAGTGATGGGAAAGTTACGGGAATAAAAAGGAAATATTACGGGAATAAAACTCAGACACAATTTAAACAGGGGGGATGAAATGTTGCGGAATAAAACACAGATACAGTTTACAAAGGAGTGAGGGGAAAGTTACGGGAATAAAAAGGAAATATTATGGAAATAAAACACAGTCATATTTTAAATAGGGGGAGGAAATGTTACGGGAATAAAACACAGATACAGTTTACAAATGAGTGAGGGTAAAGTTACGGGAATAAAACGGAATTATTACGGGAATAAAACACAGACACAATTTAAATAGGGGGAGCAACTGTTACGGGAATAAAACACAGATACAGTTTACAAAGGAGTGAGGGGAGAGTTCTTCTTCTTTCTCTTTGGCTTGGCTTCGCGGACGAAGATTTATGGAGGGGGTAAAAAGTCCACGTCAGCTGCAGGCTCGTTTGTGGCTGACCAGTCCGATGCGGGACAGGCAGACACGATTGCAGCGGTTGCAAGGGAAAATTGGTTGGTTGGGGTTGGGTGTTGGGTTTTTCCTCCTTTGCCTTTTGTCAGTGAAGTGGGCTCTGCGGTCTTCTTCAAAGGAGGCTGCTGCCCGCCAAACTGTGAGGCGCCAAGATGCACGGTTTGAGGCGTTATCAGCCCACTGGCGGTGGTCAATGTGGCAGGCACCAAGAGATTTCTTTAGGCAGTCCTTGTACCTTTTCTTTGGTCATCGACAGCATCGAGGGGAGAGTTACGGGAATAGAAAATACCCAAAATTTATAAAGGAGCGAGTAGAACATTATCTGACTAAAACACAGATACTATTTATTAAAGCGTGAGGGAAATATTACGGGAATAAAACACAGACACAATTTAAATAGGGGGAGGAAATGTTACGGGAATAAAACACTGATACAGTTAACAAAGGAGTGAGGGGTAATTTACGGGAATAAAATGGAAATATTACGGGAATAAAACACAGACACAATTTAAAAAGGGGGGAGGAAATGTTACGGGGATAAAACACAGATACAGTTTACAAAGGAATGAGGGGAAAGTTACAGGAATAAAAATTACCCAAAATTTATAAAGGCTTGAGGGAAATATTACCGGAATAAACCACAGACACAATTTATAAAGGAAAATGGAAAAGTTAAGCGAATAAAACACACATACAATTTATAAAAAGCGAGGATAACTTTAGAGGAATAAAACGCAGACACAATTTAAAAAGGGCGGAGGAAATGTTACGGACATAAAACACAGATACAGTTTACAAAGGAGTGAGGGGAAAGTTACGGGAATAAAAAGGAAATATTACGGGAATAAAACATAGACACAATTTAAACAGGGGGGATGAAATGTTGCGGAATAAAACACAGATACAGCTTACAAAGGAGTGATGGGAAAGTTACGGGAATAAAAAGGAAATATTACGGGAATAAAACACAGACACAATTTAAACAGGGGGGATGAAACGTTGCGGAATAAAACACAGATACAGCTTACAAAGGAGTGAGGGGAGAGTTACGGGAATAGAAAATACCCAAAATTTATAAAGGAGCGAGTAGAACATTATCTGAATAAAGCACAGATACTATTTATTAAAGCGTGAGGGAAATATTACGGGAATAAAACTCAGACACAATTTAAATAGGGGGGGTGGAAATGTTACGAGAATAAAACACTGATACAGTTTACAAAGGAGTGAGGGGAAAGTTACGGGAAAAAAAGGAAATATTACGGGAATAAAACACAGACACAATCTAAATAGGGGGAGGAAAGGTTACGGGAATAAAACACAGATACAGTTTACAAACGAGTGAGGGCAAAGTTAGGAGAATAAAACGGAAATATTACGGGAATAAAACACAGACACAATTTAAATAGGGGGAGGAAATGGTACGGGAATAAAACACAGATACAGTTAACAAAGGAGTGAGGGGTAATTTACGGGAATAGAATGGAAATATTACGGGAATAAAACACAGACACAATTTAAATAGGGGGAGCAACTGTTACGGGAATAAAACACAGATACTATTTACAAAGGAGTGAGGGGAAAGTTACGGGAATAGAAAATACCCAAAATTTATAAAGGAGCGAGTAGAACATTATCTGAATAAAACACAGATACTATTTGTTAAAACGTGAGGGAAACATTACGGGAATAAAACTCAGACACAATTTAAATAGGGGGGTGGAAATGTTACGGGAATAAAAGACAGATACAGTTTACAAAGGAGTGAGGGGAAAGTTACGGGAATAAAAAGGAAATATTAAGGGAATAAAACACAGACACAATTTAAACAGAGGGGAGGAAATTTTGCGGAATAAAACACAGATACAGTTTACAAAGGAGTGAGTGGAAAGTTAGGGGAATAAAACGGAAATATTACGGGAATAAAACACAGTCAATTTAAATAGGGGGAGGAAATGTTACGGGAATAAAACACAGATACAATTTACAAAGGAGTGAGGGTAAAGTTACGGGAATAAAACGGAATTATTACGGGAATAAAACACAGACACAATTTAAATAGGGGGAACAACTGTTACGGGAATAAAACACAGATACAGTTTACAAAGGAGTGAGGGGAAAGTTACGGGAATAGAAAATACCCAAAATTTATAAAGGAGCGAGTAGAACATTATCTGAATAAAACACAGATACTATTTATTAAAACGTGAGGGAAATATTACGGGAATAAAACACAGACACAATTTAAATAGGAGGTGGAAATGTTATGGGAATAAAACACAGATACAGTTTACAAAGGAGTGATGGGAAAGTTACGGGAATAAAAAGGAAATATTACGGGAATAAAACATAGACACAATTTAAACAGGGGGGATGAAATGTTGCGGAATAAAACACAGATACAGCTTACAAAGGAGTGATGGGAAAGTTACGGGAATAAAAAGGAAATATTACGGGAATAAAACACAGACACAATTTAAACAGGGGGGATGAAATGTTGCGGAATAAAACACAGATACAGTTTACAAAGGAGTGAGGGGAAAGTTACGGGAATAAAAAGGAAATATTACGGGAATAAAACACAGTCAAAATTTAAATAGGGTGAGGAAATGTTACGGGAATAAAACACCGACACAGTTTACAAATGAATGAGGGTAAAGTTACGGGAATAAAACGGAATTATTACTGGAATAAAACACAGACACATTTTAAAGAGGGGTAGCAAATGTTACGGGAATAAAACACAGATACAGTTTACAAAGGAGTGAGGGGAAACTTCCGGGAATAGAAAATACACAAAATTTATAAAGGAGCGAGTAGAACATTATCTGAATAAAACACAGATACTATTTATTAAAACGTAAGGGAAATATTACGGGAATAAAACTCAGACACAATTTAAATAGGGGGGTGGAAATTTTATGGGAATAAAACACAGATACAGTTTACAAAGGAGTGATGGGAAAGTTACGGGAATAAAAAGGAAATATTACGGGAATAAAACACAGACACAATTTAAACAGGGGGGATGAAATGTTGCGGAATAAAACACAGATACAGTTTACAAAGGAGTGAGGGGAAAGTTACGGGAATAAAAAGGAAATATTATGGAAATAAAACACAGTCATATTTTAAATAGGGGGAGGAAATGTTACGGGAATAAAACACAGACACAATTTAAACAGGGGGGATGAAATGTTGCGGAATAAAACACAGATACAGTTTACAAAGGAGTGAGGGGAGAGTTACGGGAATAGAAAATACCCAAAATTTATAAAGGAGCGAGTAGAACATTATCTGAATAAAGCACAGATACTATTTATTAAAGCGTGAGGGAAATATTACGGGAATAAAACTCAGACACAATTTAAATAGGGGGGGTGGAAATGTTACGAGAATAAAACACTGATACAGTTTACAAAGGAGTGAGGGGAAAGTTACGGGAAAAAAAGGAAATATTACGGGAATAAAACACAGACACAATCTAAATAGGGGGAGGAAAGGTTACGGGAATAAAACACAGATACAGTTTACAAACGAGTGAGGGGAAAGTTAGGAGAATAAAACGGAAATATTACGGGAATAAAACACAGTCACAATTTAAATAGGGGGAGGAAATGTTACGGGAATAAAACACAGATACAATTTACAAAGGAGTGAGGGTAAAGTTACGGGAATAAAACGGAAATATTACGGGAATAAAACACAGACACAATTTAAATAGGGGGAACAACTGTTACGGGAATAAAACACAGATACAGTTTACAAAGGAGTGAGGGGAAAGTTACGGGAATAGAAAATACCCAAAATTTATAAAGGAGCGAGTAGAACATTATCTGAATAAAACACAGATACTATTTATTAAAACGTGAGGGAAATATTACGGGAATAAAACTCAGACACAATTTAAATAGGAGGTGGAAATGTTATGGGAATAAAACACAGATACAGTTTACAAAGGAGTGATGGGAAAGTTACGGGAATAAAAAGGAAATATTACGGGAATAAAACATAGACACAATTTAAACAGGGGGGATGAAATGTTGCGGAATAAAACACAGATACAGTTTACAAAGGAGTGATGGGAAAGTTACGGGAATAAAAAGGAAATATTACGGGAATAAAACACAGACACAATTTAAACAGGGGGGATGAAATGTTGCGGAATAAAACAGAGATACAGTTTACAAAGGAGTGAGGGGAAAGTTACGGGAATAAAAAGGAAATATTACGGGAATAAAACACAGTCAAAATTTTAATAGGGTGAGGAAATGTTACGGGAATAAAACACCGACACAGTTTACAAATGAGTGAGGGTAAAGTTACGGGAATAAAACGGAATTATTACGGGATTAAAACACAGATACATTTTAAAGAGGGGGAGCAAATGTTACGGGAATAAAACACAGATACAGTTTACAAAGGAGTGAGGGGAAACTTCCGGGAATAGAAAATACCCAAAATTTATAAAGGAGCGAGTAGAACATTATCTGAATAAAACACAGATGCTATTTATTAAAACGTAAGGGAAATATTACGGGAATAAAACTCAGACACAATTTAAATAGGGGGGTGGAAATTTTATGGGAATAAAACACAGATACAGTTTACAAAGGAGTGATGGGAAAGTTACGGGAATAAAAAGGAAATATTACGGGAATAAAACACAGACACAATTTAAACAGGGGGGATGAAATGTTGCGGAATAAAACACAGATACAGTTTACAAAGGAGTGAGTGGAAAGTTACGGGAATAAAAAGGAAATATTATGGAAATAAAACACAGTCATATTTTAAATAGGGGGAGGAAATGTTACGGGAATAAAACACAGATACAGTTTACAAATGAGTGAGGGTAAAGTTACGGGAATAAAACGGAATTATTACGGGAATAAAACACAGACACAATTTAAATAGGGGGAGCAACTGTTACGGGAATAAAACACAGATACAGTTTACAAAGGAGTGAGGGGAGAGTTACGGGAATAGAAAATACCCAAAATTTATAAAGGAGCGAGTAGAACATTATCTGAATAAAGCACAGATACTATTTATTAAAGCGTGAGGGAAATATTACGGGAATAAAACTCAGACACAATTTAAATAGGGGGGGTGGAAATGTTACGAGAATAAAACACTGATACAGTTTACAAAGGAGTGAGGCGAAAGTTACGGGAAAAAAAGGAAATATTACGGGAATAAAACACAGACACAATTTAAACAGGGGGGATGAAATGTTGCGGAATAAAACACAGATACAGTTTACAAAGGAGTGAGGGGAAAGTTACGGGAATAAAAAGGAAATATTATGGAAATAAAACACAGTCATATTTTAAATAGGGGGAGGAAATGTTACGGGAATAAAACACAGATACAGTTTACAAATGAGTGAGGGTAAAGTTACGGGAATAAAACGGAATTATTACGGGAATAAAACACAGACACAATTTAAATAGGGGGAGCAACTGTTACGGGAATAAAACACAGATACAGTTTACAAAGGAGTGAGGGGAGAGTTCTTCTTCTTTCTCTTTGGCTTGGCTTCGCGGACGAAGATTTATGGAGGGGGTAAAAAGTCCACGTCAGCTGCAGGCTCGTTTGTGGCTGACCAGTCCGATGCGGGACAGGCAGACACGATTGCAGCGGTTGCAAGGGAAAATTGGTTGGTTGGGGTTGGGTGTTGGGTTTTTCCTCCTTTGCCTTTTGTCAGTGAAGTGGGCTCTGCGGTCTTCTTCAAAGGAGGCTGCTGCCCGCCAAACTGTGAGGCGCCAAGATGCACGGTTTGAGGCGTTATCAGCCCACTGGCGGTGGTCAATGTGGCAGGCACCAAGATATTTCTTTAGGCAGTCCTTGTACCTTTTCTTTGGTCATCGACAGCATCGAGGGGAGAGTTACGGGAATAGAAAATACCCAAAATTTATAAAGGAGCGAGTAGAACATTATCTGACTAAAACACAGATACTATTTATTAAAGCGTGAGGGAAATATTACGGGAATAAAACACAGACACAATTTAAATAGGGGGAGGAAATGTTACGGGAATAAAACACTGATACAGTTAACAAAGGAGTGAGGGGTAATTTACGGGAATAAAATGGAAATATTACGGGAATAAAACACAGACACAATTTAAAAAGGGGGGAGGAAATGTTACGGGGATAAAACACAGATACAGTTTACAAAGGAATGAGGGGAAAGTTACAGGAATAAAAATTACCCAAAATTTATAAAGGCTTGAGGGAAATATTACCGGAATAAACCACAGACACAATTTATAAAGGAAAATGGAAAAGTTAAGCGAATAAAACACACATACAATTTATAAAAAGCGAGGATAACTTTAGAGGAATAAAACGCAGACACAATTTAAAAAGGGCGGAGGAAATGTTACGGACATAAAACACAGATACAGTTTACAAAGGAGTGAGGGGAAAGTTACGGGAATAAAAAGGAAATATTACGGGAATAAAACATAGACACAATTTAAACAGGGGGGATGAAATGTTGCGGAATAAAACACAGATACAGCTTACAAAGGAGTGATGGGAAAGTTACGGGAATAAAAAGGAAATATTACGGGAATAAAACACAGACACAATTTAAACAGGGGGGATGAAATGTTGCGGAATAAAACACAGATACAGCTTACAAAGGAGTGAGGGGAGAGTTACGGGAATAGAAAATACCCAAAATTTATAAAGGAGCGAGTAGAACATTATCTGAATAAAGCACAGATACTATTTATTAAAGCGTGAGGGAAATATTACGGGAATAAAACTCAGACACAATTTAAATAGGGGGGGTGGAAATGTTACGAGAATAAAACACTGATACAGTTTACAAAGGAGTGAGGGGAAAGTTACGGGAAAAAAAGGAAATATTACGGGAATAAAACACAGACACAATCTAAATAGGGGGAGGAAAGGTTACGGGAATAAAACACAGATACAGTTTACAAACGAGTGAGGGCAAAGTTAGGAGAATAAAACGGAAATATTACGGGAATAAAACACAGACACAATTTAAATAGGGGGAGGAAATGGTACGGGAATAAAACACAGATACAGTTAACAAAGGAGTGAGGGGTAATTTACGGGAATAGAATGGAAATATTACGGGAATAAAACACAGACACAATTTAAATAGGGGGAGCAACTGTTACGGGAATAAAACACAGATACTATTTACAAAGGAGTGAGGGGAAAGTTACGGGAATAGAAAATACCCAAAATTTATAAAGGAGCGAGTAGAACATTATCTGAATAAAACACAGATACTATTTGTTAAAACGTGAGGGAAACATTACGGGAATAAAACTCAGACACAATTTAAATAGGGGGGTGGAAATGTTACGGGAATAAAGCACAGATACTGTTTACAAAGGAGTGAGGGGAAAGTTACGGGAATAAAAAGGAAATATTACGGGAATAAAACACAGACACAATTTAAACAGGGGGGAGGAAATTTTGCGGAATAAAACACAGATACAGTTTACAAAGGAGTGAGTGGAAAGTTAGGGGAATAAAACGGAAATATTACGGGAATAAAACACAGTCAATTTAAATAGGGGGAGGAAATGTTACGGGAATAAAACACAGATACAATTTACAAAGGAGTGAGGGTAAAGTTACGGGAATAAAACGGAATTATTACGGGAATAAAACACAGACACAATTTAAATAGGGGGAACAACTGTTACGGGAATAAAACACAGATACAGTTTACAAAGGAGTGAGGGGAAAGTTACGGGAATAGAAAATACCCAAAATTTATAAAGGAGCGAGTAGAACATTATCTGAATAAAACACAGATACTATTTATTAAAACGTGAGGGAAATATTACGGGAATAAAACTCAGACACAATTTAAATAGGAGGTGGAAATGTTATGGGAATAAAACACAGATACAGTTTACAAAGGAGTGATGGGAAAGTTACGGGAATAAAAAGGAAATATTACGGGAATAAAACATAGACACAATTTAAACAGGGGGGATGAAATGTTGCGGAATAAAACACAGATACAGCTTACAAAGGAGTGATGGGAAAGTTACGGGAATAAAAAGGAAATATTACGGGAATAAAACACACACACAATTTAAACAGGGGGGATGAAATGTTGCGGAATAAAACACAGATACAGTTTACAAAGGAGTGAGGGGAAAGTTACGGGAATAAAAAGGAAATATTACGGGAATAAAACACAGTCAAAATTTAAATAGGGTGAGGAAATGTTACGGGAATAAAACACCGACACAGTTTACAAATGAGTGAGGGTAAAGTTACGGGAATAAAACGGAATTATTACTGGAATAAAACACAGACACATTTTAAAGAGGGGGAGCAAATGTTACGGGAATAAAACACAGATACAGTTTACAAAGGAGTGAGGGGAAACTTCCGGGAATAGAAAATACACAAAATTTATAAAGGAGCGAGTAGAACATTATCTGAATAAAACACAGATACTATTTATTAAAACGTAAGGGAAATATTACGGGAATAAAACTCAGACACAATTTAAATAGGGGGGTGGAAATTTTATGGGAATAAAACACAGATACAGTTTACAAAGGAGTGATGGGAAAGTTACGGGAATAAAAAGGAAATATTACGGGAATAAAACTCAGACACAATTTAAACAGGGGGGATGAAATGTTGCGGAATAAAACACAGATACAGTTTACAAAGGAGTGAGGGGAAAGTTACGGGAATAAAAAGGAAATATTATGGAAATAAAACACAGTCATATTTTAAATAGGGGGAGGAAATGTTACGGGAATAAAACACAGATACAGTTTACAAATGAGTGAGGGTAAAGTTACGGGAATAAAACGGAATTATTACGGGAATAAAACACAGACACAATTTAAATAGGGGGAGCAACTGTTACGGGAATAAAACACAGATACAGTTTACAAAGGAGTGAGGGGAGAGTTCTTCTTCTTTCTCTTTGGCTTGGCTTCGCGGACGAAGATTTATGGAGGGGGTAAAAAGTCCACGTCAGCTGCAGGCTCGTTTGTGGCTGACCAGTCCGATGCGGGACAGGCAGACACGATTGCAGCGGTTGCAAGGGAAAATTGGTTGGTTGGGGTTGGGTGTTGGGTTTTTCCTCCTTTGCCTTTTGTCAGTGAGGTGGGCTCTGCGGTCTTCTTCAAAGGAGGCTGCTGCCCGCCAAACTGTGAGGCGCCAAGATGCACGGTTTGAGGCGTTATCAGCCCACTGGCGGTGGTCAATGTGGCAGGCACCAAGAGATTTCTTTAGGCAGTCCTTGTACCTTTTCTTTGGTCATCGACAGCATCGAGGGGAGAGTTACGGGAATAGAAAATACCCAAAATTTATAAAGGAGCGAGTAGAACATTATCTGACTAAAACACAGATACTATTTATTAAAGCGTGAGGGAAATATTACGGGAATAAAACACAGACACAATTTAAATAGGGGGAGGAAATGTTACGGGAATAAAACACTGATACAGTTAACAAAGGAGTGAGGGGTAATTTACGGGAATAAAATGGAAATATTACGGGAATAAAACACAGACACAATTTAAAAAGGGGGGAGGAAATGTTACGGGGATAAAACACAGATACAGTTTACAAAGGAATGAGGGGAAAGTTACAGGAATAAAAATTACCCAAAATTTATAAAGGCTTGAGGGAAATATTACCGGAATAAACCACAGACACAATTTATAAAGGAAAATGGAAAAGTTAAGCGAATAAAACACACATACAATTTATAAAAAGCGAGGATAACTTTAGAGGAATAAAACGCAGACACAATTTAAAAAGGGCGGAGGAAATGTTACGGACATAAAACACAGATACAGTTTACAAAGGAGTGAGGGGAAAGTTACGGGAATAAAAAGAAAATATTACGGGAATAAAACATAGACACAATTTAAACAGGGGGGATGAAATGTTGCGGAATAAAACACAGATACAGCTTACAAAGGAGTGATGGGAAAGTTACGGGAATAAAAAGGAAATATTACGGGAATAAAACACAGACACAATTTAAACAGGGGGGATGAAACGTTGCGGAATAAAACACAGATACAGCTTACAAAGGAGTGAGGGGAGAGTTACGGGAATAGAAAATACCCAAAATTTATAAAGGAGCGAGTAGAACATTATCTGAATAAAGCACAGATACTATTTATTAAAGCGTGAGGGAAATATTACGGGAATAAAACTCAGACACAATTTAAATAGGGGGGGTGGAAATGTTACGAGAATAAAACACTGATACAGTTTACAAAGGAGTGAGGGGAAAGTTACGGGAAAAATAGGAAATATTACGGGAATAAAACACAGACACAATCTAAATAGGGGGAGGAAAGGTTACGGGAATAAAACACAGATACAGTTTACAAACGAGTGAGGGCAAAGTTAGGAGAATAAAACGGAAATATTACGGGAATAAAACACAGACACAATTTAAATAGGGGGAGGAAATGTTACGGGAATAAAACACAGATACAGTTAACAAAGGAGTGAGGGGTAATTTACGGGAATAGAATGGAAATATTACGGGAATAAAACACAGACACAATTTAAATAGGGGGAGCAACTGTTACGGGAATAAAACACAGATACTATTTACAAAGGAGTGAGGGGAAAGTTACGGGAATAGAAAATACCCAAAATTTATAAAGGAGCGAGTAGAACATTATCTGAATAAAACACAGATACTATTTGTTAAAACGTGAGGGAAACATTACGGGAATAAAACTCAGACACAATTTAAATAGGGGGGTGGAAATGTTACGGGAATAAAACACAGATACAGTTTACAAAGGAGTGAGGGGAAAGTTACGGGAATAAAAAGGAAATATTACGGGAATAAAACACAGACACAATTTAAACAGGGGGGAGGAAATTTTGCGGAATAAAACACAGATACAGTTTACAAAGGAGTGAGTGGAAAGTTAGGGGAATAAAACGGAAATATTACGGGAATAAAACACAGTCAATTTAAATAGGGGGAGGAAATGTTACGGGAATAAAACACAGATACAATTTACAAAGGAGTGAGGGTAAAGTTACGGGAATAAAACGGAATTATTACGGGAATAAAACACAGACACAATTTAAATAGGGGGAACAACTGTTACGGGAATAAAACACAGATACAGTTTACAAAGGAGTGAGGGGAAAGTTACGGGAATAGAAAATACCCAAAATTTATAAAGGAGCGAGTAGAACATTATCTGAATAAAACACAGATACTATTTATTAAAACGTGAGGGAAATATTACGGGAATAAAACACAGACACAATTTAAATAGGAGGTGGAAATGTTATGGGAATAAAACACAGATACAGTTTACAAAGGAGTGATGGGAAAGTTACGGGAATAAAAAGGAAATATTACGGGAATAAAACATAGACACAATTTAAACAGGGGGGATGAAATGTTGCGGAATAAAACACAGATACAGCTTACAAAGGAGTGATGGGAAAGTTACGGGAATAAAAAGGAAATATTACGGGAATAAAACACAGACACAATTTAAACAGGGGGGATGAAATGTTGCGGAATAAAACACAGATACAGTTTACAAAGGAGTGAGGGGAAAGTTACGGGAATAAAAAGGAAATATTACGGGAATAAAACACAGTCAAAATTTAAATAGGGTGAGGAAATGTTACGGGAATAAAACACCGACACAGTTTACAAATGAATGAGGGTAAAGTTACGGGAATAAAACGGAATTATTACTGGAATAAAACACAGACACATTTTAAAGAGGGGTAGCAAATGTTACGGGAATAAAACACAGATACAGTTTACAAAGGAGTGAGGGGAAACTTCCGGGAATAGAAAATACACAAAATTTATAAAGGAGCGAGTAGAACATTATCTGAATAAAACACAGATACTATTTATTAAAACGTAAGGGAAATATTACGGGAATAAAACTCAGACACAATTTAAATAGGGGGGTGGAAATTTTATGGGAATAAAACACAGATACAGTTTACAAAGGAGTGATGGGAAAGTTACGGGAATAAAAAGGAAATATTACGGGAATAAAACACAGACACAATTTAAACAGGGGGGATGAAATGTTGCGGAATAAAACACAGATACAGTTTACAAAGGAGTGAGGGGAAAGTTACGGGAATAAAAAGGAAATATTATGGAAATAAAACACAGTCATATTTTAAATAGGGGGAGGAAATGTTACGGGAATAAAACACAGACACAATTTAAACAGGGGGGATGAAATGTTGCGGAATAAAACACAGATACAGTTTACAAAGGAGTGAGGGGAGAGTTACGGGAATAGAAAATACCCAAAATTTATAAAGGAGCGAGTAGAACATTATCTGAATAAAGCACAGATACTATTTATTAAAGCGTGAGGGAAATATTACGGGAATAAAACTCAGACACAATTTAAATAGGGGGGGTGGAAATGTTACGAGAATAAAACACTGATACAGTTTACAAAGGAGTGAGGGGAAAGTTACGGGAAAAAAAGGAAATATTACGGGAATAAAACACAGACACAATCTAAATAGGGGGAGGAAAGGTTACGGGAATAAAACACAGATACAGTTTACAAACGAGTGAGGGCAAAGTTAGGAGAATAAAACGGAAATATTACGGGAATAAAACACAGACACAATTTAAATAGGGGGAGGAAATGTTACGGGAATAAAACACAGATACAGTTAACAAAGGAGTGAGGGGTAATTTACGGGAATAGAATGGAAATATTACGGGAATAAAACACAGACACAATTTAAATAGGGGGAGCAACTGTTACGGGAATAAAACACAGATACTATTTACAAAGGAGTGAGGGGAAAGTTACGGGAATAAAAAGGAAATATTACGGGAATAAAACACAGACACAATTTAAACAGGGGGGATGAAATGTTGCGGAATAAAACACAGATACAGTTTACAAAGGAGTGAGGGGAAAGTTACGGGAATAAAAAGGAAATATTACGGGAATAAAACACAGTCAAAATTTAAATAGGGTGAGGAAATGTTACGGGAATAAAACACCGACACAGTTTACAAAGGAGTGATGGGAAAGTTACGGGAATAAAAAGGAAATATTACGGGAATAAAACATAGACACAATTTAAACAGGGGGGATGAAATGTTGCGGAATAAAACACAGATACAGCTTACAAAGGAGTGATGGGAAAGTTACGGGAATAAAAAGGAAATATTACGGGAATAAAACACAGACACAATTTAAACAGGGGGGATGAAATGTTGCGGAATAAAACACAGATACAGTTTACAAAGGAGTGAGGGGAAAGTTACGGGAATAAAAAGGAAATATTACGGGAATAAAACACAGTCAAAATTTAAATAGGGTGAGGAAATGTTACGGGAATAAAACACCGACACAGTTTACAAATGAATGAGGGTAAAGTTACGGGAATAAAACGGAATTATTACTGGAATAAAACACAGACACATTTTAAAGAGGGGTAGCAAATGTTACGGGAATAAAACACAGATACAGTTTACAAAGGAGTGAGGGGAAACTTCCGGGAATAGAAAATACACAAAATTTATAAAGGAGCGAGTAGAACATTATCTGAATAAAACACAGATACTATTTATTAAAACGTAAGGGAAATATTACGGGAATAAAACTCAGACACAATTTAAATAGGGGGGTGGAAATTTTATGGGAATAAAACACAGATACAGTTTACAAAGGAGTGATGGGAAAGTTACGGGAATAAAAAGGAAATATTACGGGAATAAAACACAGACACAATTTAAACAGGGGGGATGAAATGTTGCGGAATAAAACACAGATACAGTTTACAAAGGAGTGAGGGGAAAGTTACGGGAATAAAAAGGAAATATTATGGAAATAAAACACAGTCATATTTTAAATAGGGGGAGGAAATGTTACGGGAATAAAACACAGACACAATTTAAACAGGGGGGATGAAATGTTGCGGAATAAAACACAGATACAGTTTACAAAGGAGTGAGGGGAGAGTTACGGGAATAGAAAATACCCAAAATTTATAAAGGAGCGAGTAGAACATTATCTGAATAAAGCACAGATACTATTTATTAAAGCGTGAGGGAAATATTACGGGAATAAAACTCAGACACAATTTAAATAGGGGGGGTGGAAATGTTACGAGAATAAAACACTGATACAGTTTACAAAGGAGTGAGGGGAAAGTTACGGGAAAAAAAGGAAATATTACGGGAATAAAACACAGACACAATCTAAATAGGGGGAGGAAAGGTTACGGGAATAAAACACAGATACAGTTTACAAACGAGTGAGGGCAAAGTTAGGAGAATAAAACGGAAATATTACGGGAATAAAACACAGACACAATTTAAATAGGGGGAGGAAATGTTACGGGAATAAAACACAGATACAGTTAACAAAGGAGTGAGGGGTAATTTACGGGAATAGAATGGAAATATTACGGGAATAAAACACAGACACAATTTAAATAGGGGGAGCAACTGTTACGGGAATAAAACACAGATACTATTTACAAAGGAGTGAGGGGAAAGTTACGGGAATAGAAAATACCCAAAATTTATAAAGGAGCGAGTAGAACATTATCTGAATAAAACACAGATACTATTTGTTAAAACGTGAGGGAAACATTACGGGAATAAAACTCAGACACAATTTAAATAGGGGGGTGGAAATGTTACGGGAATAAAACACAGATACAGTTTACAAAGGAGTGAGGGGAAAGTTACGGGAATAAAAAGGAAATATTACGGGAATAAAACACAGACACAATTTAAACAGGGGGGAGGAAATTTTGCGGAATAAAACACAGATACAGTTTACAAAGGAGTGAGTGGAAAGTTAGGGGAATGAAACGGAAATATTACGGGAATAAAACACAGTCAATTTAAATAGGGGGAGGAAATGTTACGGGAATAAAACACAGATACAATTTACAAAGGAGTGAGGGTAAAGTTACGGGAATAAAACGGAATTATTACGGGAATAAAACACAGACACAATTTAAATAGGGGGAACAACTGTTACGGGAATAAAACACAAATACAGTTTACAAAGGAGTGAGGGGAAAGTTACGGGAATAGAAAATACCCAAAATTTATAAAGGAGCGAGTAGAACATTATCTGAATAAAACACAGATACTATTTATTAAAACGTGAGGGAAATATTACGGGAATAAAACTCAGACACAATTTAAATAGGAGGTGGAAATGTTATGGGAATAAAACACAGATACAGTTTACAAAGGAGTGATGGGAAAGTTACGGGAATAAAAAGGAAATATTACGGGTATAAAACATAGACACAATTTAAACAGGGGGGATGAAATGTTGCGGAATAAAACACAGATACAGCTTACAAAGGAGTGATGGGAAAGTTACGGGAATAAAAAGGAAATATTACGGGAATAAAACACAGACACAATTTAAACAGGGGGGATGAAATGTTGCGGAATAAAACACAGATACAGTTTACAAAGGAGTGAGGGGAAAGTTACGGGAATAAAAAGGAAATATTACGGGAATAAAACACAGTCAAAATTTAAATAGGGTGAGGAAATGTTACGGGAATAAAACACCGACACAGTTTACAAATGAGTGAGGGTAAAGTTACGGGAATAAAACGGAATTATTACTGGAATAAAACACAGACACATTTTAAAGAGGGGGAGCAAATGTTACGGGAATAAAACACAGATACAGTTTACAAAGGAGTGAGGGGAAACTTCCGGGAATAGAAAATACACAAAATTTATAAAGGAGCGAGTAGAACATTATCTGAATAAAACACAGATACTATTTATTAAAACGTAAGGGAAATATTACGGGAATAAAACTCAGACACAATTTAAATAGGGGGGTGGAAATTTTATGGGAATAAAACACAGATACAGTTTACAAAGGAGTGATGGGAAAGTTACGGGAATAAAAAGGAAATATTACGGGAATAAAACACAGACACAATTTAAACAGGGGGGATGAAATGTTGCGGAATAAAACACAGATACAGTTTACAAAGGAGTGAGGGGAAAGTTACGGGAATAAAAAGGAAATATTATGGAAATAAAACACAGTCATATTTTAAATAGGGGGAGGAAATGTTACGGGAATAAAACACAGATACAGTTTACAAATGAGTGAGGGTAAAGTTACGGGAATAAAACGGAATTATTACGGGAATAAAACACAGACACAATTTAAATAGGGGGAGCAACTGTTACGGGAATAAAACACAGATACAGTTTACAAAGGAGTGAGGGGAGAGTTCTTCTTCTTTCTCTTTGGCTTGGCTTCGCGGACGAAGATTTATGGAGGGGGTAAAAAGTCCACGTCAGCTGCAGGCTCGTTTGTGGCTGACCAGTCCGATGCGGGACAGGCAGACACGATTGCAGCGGTTGCAAGGGAAAATTGGTTGGTTGGGGTTGGGTGTTGGGTTTTTCCTCCTTTGCCTTTTGTCAGTGAGGTGGGCTCTGCGGTCTTCTTCAAAGGAGGCTGCTGCCCGCCAAACTGTGAGGCGCCAAGATGCACGGTTTGAGGCGTTATCAGCCCACTGGCGGTGGTCAATGTGGCAGGCACCAAGAGATTTCTTTAGGCAGTCCTTGTACCTTTTCTTTGGTCATCGACAGCATCGAGGGGAGAGTTACGGGAATAGAAAATACCCAAAATTTATAAAGGAGCGAGTAGAACATTATCTGACTAAAACACAGATACTATTTATTAAAGCGTGAGGGAAATATTACGGGAATAAAACACAGACACAATTTAAATAGGGGGAGGAAATGTTACGGGAATAAAACACTGATACAGTTAACAAAGGAGTGAGGGGTAATTTACGGGAATAAAATGGAAATATTACGGGAATAAAACACAGACACAATTTAAAAAGGGGGGAGGAAATGTTACGGGGATAAAACACAGATACAGTTTACAAAGGAATGAGGGGAAAGTTACAGGAATAAAAATTACTCAAAATTTATAAAGGCTTGAGGGAAATATTACCGGAATAAACCACAGACACAATTTATAAAGGAAAATGGAAAAGTTACGCGAATAAAACACACATACAATTTATAAAAAGCGAGGATAACTTTAGAGGAATAAAACGCAGACACAATTTAAAAAGGGCGGAGGAAATGTTACGGACATAAAACACAGATACAGTTTACAAAGGAGTGAGGGGAAAGTTACAGGAAGAAAAAGGAAATATTACGGGAATAAAACACAGACACAATTTATAAAGTGGGGAGGAAATGTTATGGGAATAAAACACAGATGCAGTTTACAAAGGAGTGAGGGGAAAGTTACGGGAATAAAAAGGAAATATTACGGAAATAAAACACAGACATAATTTAAATAGGTGGAGGAACTGTAACGGCAATAAAACACAGATACATTTTTCAAAGGAGTGTGGAGAAAGTTAGGGGAATAAAAAGGAAATAGTACGGGAATAAAACACAGACACAATTTAAACAGGGGGGTGGAAATGTTACTGGAATAAAACAAATACAGTTTACAAAGGAGTGAGGTGAATGTTACGGGAATAGAAAACACCCAAAATTTATAAAGGAGCGTGTAGAACATTATCGGAATAAAACACAGATACTATTTATTAAAACGTGAGGGAAATATTACGGGAATAAAACTCAGACACAATTTAAATAGGGGGGAGGAAATGTTACGGGAATAAAACACAGATACAGTTTACAAAGCACTGAGGGGAAAGTTACGGGAATAAAAAGGAAATATTACGGGAATAAAACACAGACACAATTTAAACAGGGGGAGGAAATGTTCCGGAATAAAACACAGATACAGTTTACAAAGGAGTGAGTGCAAAGTTAGGGAAATAAAACGGAAATATTACGGGAATAAAACACAGATACAATTTACAAAGTAGTGAGGGTAAAGTTACGGGAATAAAACGGAATTATTACGGGAATAAAACACAGACACAATTTAAATAGGGGGAGCAACTGTTACGGGAATAAAACACAGATACAGTTTACAAAGGAGTGAGGGGAAAGTTACGGGAATAGAAAATACCCAAAATTTATAAAGGAGCGAGTAGAATATTATGTGAATAAAACACAGATACTATTTATTAAAACGTGAGGGAAATATTACGGGAATAAAACTCAGACACAATTTAAATAGGGGGGAGGAAATGTTACGGGAATAAAACACAGATACAGTTTACAAAGGAGTGAGGGTAAAGTTACGGGAATAAAAAGGAAATATTACGGGAATAAAACACAGACACAATTTAAACAGGGGGAGGAAATGTTCCGGAATAAAACACAGATACAGTTTACAAAGGAGTGAGTGCAAAGTTTGGGAAATAAAACAGAAATATTACGGGAATAAAACAGAGATACAATTTACAAAGGAGTGAGGGTAAAGTTACGGGAATAAAACGGAATTATTACGGGAATAAAACACAGACACAATTTAAATAGGGGGAGCAACTGTTACGGGAATAAAACACATATACAGTTTACAAAGGAGTGAGGGGAAAGTTACGGGAATAGAAAGTACCCAAAATTTATAAAGGAGCGAGTACAATATTACGTGAATAAAACACAGATACTATTTATAAAAACGTGAGGGAAATATTACGGGAATAAAACTCAGACACAATTTAAATAGGGGGGTGGAAATGTTATGGGAATAAAACACAGATACAGTTAACAAAGGAGTGATGGGAAAGTTACGGGAATAAAAAGGAAACATTACGGGAATAAAACACAGACACAATTTAAACAGGGGGATGAAATGTTGCGGAATAAAACACAGATACAGTTTACAAAGGAGTGAGGGGAAAGTTACGGGAATAAAAAGGAAATATTACGGGAATAAAACACAGACACAATTTAAAAAGGGGGGAGGAAATGTTACGGGGATAAAACACAGATACAGTTTACAAAGGAATGAGGGGAAAGTTACAGGAATAAAAATTACCCAAAATTTATAAAGGCTTGAGGGAAATATTACCGGAATAAACCACAGACACAATTTATAAAGGAAAATGGAAAAGTTACGCGAATAAAACACACATACAATTTATAAAAAGCGAGGATAACTTTAGAGGAATAAAACGCAGACACAATTTAAAAAGGGCGGAGGAAATGTTACGGACATAAAACACAGATACAGTTTACAAAGGAGTGAGGGGAAAGTTACGGGAATAAAAAGGAAATGTTACGGGAATAAAACACAGACACAATTTAAACAGGGGGATGAAAGGTTGCGGAATAAAACACAGATACAGTTTACAAAGGAGTGAGGGGAAAGTTACGGGAATAAAAAGGAAATATTACGGGAATAAAACACAGTCACAATTTAAATAGGGGAGGAAATGTTACGGGAATAAAACACAGATACAGTTTACAAATGAGTTAGGGTAAAGTTACGGGAATAAAACGGAATTATTACGGGAATAAAACACAGGCACAATTTAAATAGGGGGAGCAACTGTTACGGGGATAAAACACAGATACAGTTTACAAAGGAGTGAGGAGTAAGTTACCGGGAATAGAAAATACCCAAAATTTATAAAGGAGCGAGTAGAACATTATCTGAATAAAACACAGATACTATTTATTAAAACGTGAGGGAAATATTACGGGAATAAAACTCAGACACAATTTGAATGGGGGGAGGAAATTTTACGGGAAAAAAAACACAGATACAGTTTACAAAGGAGTGAGGGGAAAGTTACGGGAATAAAAAGGAAATATTACGGGAATAAAACACAAACACAATTTAAATAGGGGGGGAGGAAATGTTACGGGAATAAAACACAGATACAGTTTACAAAGGAGTGAGGGGAAAGTTACGGGAATAGAAAATACCCAAAATTTATAAAGGAGCGAGTAGAACATTATCTGAATAAAACACAGATACTATTTATTAAAACGTGAGGGAAATATTACGGGAATAAAACTGAGACACAATTTAAATAGGGGGGAGGAAATGTTACGGAATAAAACACAGATACAGTTTACAAAGGAGTGAGGGGAAAGTTACGGGAATAAAAAGGAAATATTACGGGAATAAAACACAGACACAATTTAAACAGGGGTGAGGAAATGTTGCGGAATAAAACACAGATAGAGTTTACAAAGGAGTGAGTGGAAAGTTAGGGGAATAAAACGGAAATATTACGGGAATAAAACACAGTCACAATTTAAATAGGGGGAGGAAATGTTACGGGAATAAAACACAGATACAATGTACAAAGGAGTGAGGGTAAAGTTACGGGAATAAAACGGAGTTATTACAGGAATAAAACACAGACACAATTTAAATAGGGGGAGCAACTGTTACGGGAATAAAACACAGATACAGTTTACAAAGGAGTGAGGGGAAAGTTACGGGAATAGAAAATACCCAAAATTTATAAAGGAGCGAGTAGAACATTATCTGAATAAAACACAGATACTATTTGTTAAAACGTGATGGAAACATTACGGGAATAAAACTCAGACACAATTTAAATAGGGGGGAGGAAATGTTACGGGAATAAAACACAGATACAGTTTACAAAGGAGTGAGGGGAAAGTTACGGGAATAAAAAGGAAATATTACGGGAATAAAACACAGACACAATTTAAACAGGGGGGAGGAAATTTTGCGGAATAAAACACAGAAACAGTTTACAAAGGAGTGAGTGGAAAGTTAGGGGAATAAAACGGAAATATTACGGGAATAAAACACAGTCACAATTTAAATAGGGGGAGGAAATGTTACGGGAATAAAACACAGATACAATTTACAAAGCAGTGAGGGTAAAGTTACGGGAATAAAACGGAGTTATTACGGGAATAAAACACAGACACAATTTAAATAGGGGGAGCAACTGTTACGGGAATAAAACACAGATACAGTTTACAAAGGAGTGAGGGGAAAGTTACGGGAATAGAAAATACCCAAAATTTATAAAGGAGCGAGTAGAACATTATCTGAATAAAACACAGATACTATTTGTTAAAACGAGAGGGAAACATTACGGGAATAAAACTCAGACACAATTTAAATAGGGGGGAGGAAATGTTACGGGAATAAAACACAGATACAGTTTACAAAGGAGTGAGGGGAAAGTTACGGGAATAAAAAGGAAATATTACGGGAATAAAACACAGACACAATTTAAACAGGGGGGAGGAAATGTTGCGGAATAAAACACAGATACAGTTTACAAAGGAGTGAGTGGAAAGTTAGGGGTATAAAACGGAAATATTACGGGACTAAAACACAGTCACAATTTAAATAGGGGGAGGAAATGTTACGGGAATAAAAACCGGATACAATTTACAAAGGAGTGAGGGTAAAGTTACGGGAATAAAACGGAATTATTACGGGAATAAAACACAGACACAATTTAAATAGGGGGAACAACTGTTACGGGAATAAAACACAGATACAGTTTACAAAGGAGTGAGGGGAAAGTTACGGGAATAGAAAATACCCAAAATTTATAAAGGAGCGAGTAGAACATTATCTGAATAAAACACAGATACTATTTATTAAAACGTGAGGGAAATATTACGGGAATAAAACTCAGACACAATTTAAATAGGGAGTGGAAATGTTATGGGAATAAAACACAGATACAGTTTACAAAGGAGTGATGGGAAAGTTACGGGAAAAAAAGGAAATATTACGGGAATAAAACACAGACACAATCTAAATAGGGGGAGGAAAGGTTACGGGAATAAAACACAGATACAGTTTACAAACGAGTGAGGGGAAAGGTTGGGGAATAAAACGGAAATATTACGGGAATAAAACACAGACACAATTTAAATAGGGGGAGGGAATGTTACGGGAATAAAACACAGATACAGTTAACAAAGGAGTGAGGGGTAAGTTACGGGAAGAAAAAGGAAATATTACGGGAATAAAACACAGACACAATTTATAAAGGGGTGATGAAATGTTGCGGAATAAAACACTGATACAGTTAACAAAGGAGTGAGGGGAAAGTTACGGGAAAAAAAGGAAATATTACGGGAATAAAACACAGACACAATCTAAATAGGGGGAGGAAAGGTTACGGGAATAAAACACAGATACAGTTTACAAACGAGTGAGGGGAAAGGTTGGGGAATAAAACGGAAATATTACGGGAATAAAACACAGACACAATTTAAATAGGGGGAGGGAATGTTAAGGGAATAAAACACAGATACAGTTAACAAAGGAGTGAGGGGTAAGTTACGGGAAGAAAAAGGAAATATTACGGGAATAAAACACAGACACAATTTATAAAGGGGTGATGAAATGTTACGGGGATAAAACACAGATACAGTTTACAAAGGAATGAGGGGAAAGTTACAGGAATAAAAATTACCCAAAATTTATAAAGGCTTGAGGGAAATATTACCGGAATAAACCACAGACACAATTTATAAAGGAAAATGGAAAAGTTACGCGAATAAAACACACATACAATTTATAAAAAGGAAGGATAACTTTAGAGGAATAAAACGCAGACACAATTTAAAAAGGGCGGAGGAAATATTACGGACATAATACACAGATACAGTTTACAAAGGAGTGAGGGGAAAGTTACGGGAATAAAAAGGAAATATTACGTGAATAAAACACAGACACAATTTATAAAGTGGGGAGGAAATGTTATGGGAATAAAACACAGATGCAGTTTACAAAGGAGTGAGGGGAAAGTTACGGGAATAAAAAGGAAATATTACGGGAATAAAACACAAACACAATTTAAATAGGGGGGGAGGAAATGTTACGGGAATAAAACACAGATACAGTTTACAAAGGAGTGAGGGGAAAGTTACGGGAATAGAAAATACCCAAAATTTATAAAGGAGCGAGTAGAACATTATCTGAATAAAACACAGATACTATTTATTAAAACGTGAGGGAAATATTACGGGAATAAAACTCAGACACAATTTAAATAGGGGGGTGGAAATGTTATGGGAATAAAACACAGATACAGTTTACAAAGGAGTGAGGGGAAAGTTACGGGAATAAAAAGAAAATATTACGGGAATAAAACACTGACACAATTTAAACAGGGGGGAGGAAATCTTGCGGAATAAAACACAGATACAGTTTACAAAGGAGTGAGTGGAAAGTTAGGGGAATAAAACGGAAATATTACGGGAATGAAACACAGTCACAATTTAAATAGGGGGAGGAAATGTTACGGGAATAAAACACAGATACAATTTACAAAGGAGTGAGGGTAAAGTTACGGGAATAAAACGGAATTATTACGGGAATAAAACACAGACACAATTTAAATAGGGGGAGCAACTGTTACGGGAATAAAACACAGATACAGTTTAAAAAGGAGTGAGGGGAAAGTTACGGGAATAGAAAACACCCAAAATTTATAAGGGAGCGAGTAGAACATTATCTGAATAAAACACAGATACTATTCATTAAAACGTGAGGGAAATATTACGGGAATAAAACTCAGACACAATTTAAATAGGTGGGTGGAAATGTTATGGGAATAAAACACAGATACAGTTTACAAAGGAGTGATGGGAAAGTTACGGGAATAAAAAGGAAATGTTACGGGAATAAAACACAGACACAATTTAAACAGGGGGGATGAAATGTTGCGGAATAAAACACAGATACAGTTTACAAAGGAGTAATGGGAAAGTTACGGGAATAGAAAACACCCAAAATTTATAAAGGAGCGTGTAGAACATTATCGGAATAAAACACAGATACTATTTATTAAAACGTGAGGGAAATATTACGGGAATAAAACTCAGATACAGTTTACAAAGGAGTGAGGGGAAAGTTACGGGAATAAAAAGGAAATATTAAGGGAATAAAACACAGACTCAATTTAAACAGGGCGGAGGAAATGTTGCGGAATAAAACACAGATACAGTTTACAAAGGAGTGAGGGGAAAGTTACGGGAATAAAAAGGAAATATTAAGGGAATAAAACACAGACTCAATTTAAACAGGGCGGAGGAAATGTTGCGGAATAAAACACAGATACAGTTTACAAAGGAGTGAGGGGAAAGTTAGGGGTATAAAACGGCAATATAACTGGAATTAAACACAAACACAATTTACATAGGGGGGAGGAAATGTTACGGGAATAAAACACAGATACAATGTACAAAGGAGTGAGGGTAAAGTTACGGGAATAAAACGGAGTTATTACGGGAATAAAACACAGACACAATTTAAATAGGGGGAGCAACTGTTACGGGAATAAAACACAGATACAGTTTACAAAGGAGTGAGGGGAAAGTTACGGGAATAGAAAATACCCAAAATTTATAAAGGAGCGAGTAGAACATTATCTGAATAAAACACAGATACTATTTGTTAAAACGTGAGGGAAACATTACGGGAATAAAACTCAGACACAATTTAAATAGGAGGTGGAAATGTTATGGGAATAAAACACAGATACAGTTTACAAAGGAGTGATGGGAAAGTTACGGGAATAAAAAGGAAATATTACGGGAATAAAACATAGACACAATTTAAACAGGGGGGATGAAATGTTGCGGAATAAAACACAGATACAGTTTACAAAGGAGTGATGGGAAAGTTACGGGAATAAAAAGGAAATATTACGGGAATAAAACACAGACACAATTTAAACAGGGGGGATGAAATGTTGCGGAATAAAACAGAGATACAGTTTACAAAGGAGTGAGGGGAAAGTTACGGGAATAAAAAGGAAATATTACGGGAATAAAACACAGTCAAAATTTTAATAGGGTGAGGAAATGTTACGGGAATAAAACACCGACACAGTTTACAAATGAGTGAGGGTAAAGTTACGGGAATAAAACGGAATTATTACGGGAATAAAACACAGTCACATTTTAAAGAGGGGGAGCAAATGTTACGGGAATAAAACACAGATACAGTTTACAAAGGAGTGAGGGGAAACTTCCGGGAATAGAAAATACCCAAAATTTATAAAGGAGCGAGTAGAACATTATCTGAATAAAACACAGATGCTATTTATTAAAACGTAAGGGAAATATTACGGGAATAAAACTCAGACACAATTTAAATAGGGGGGTGGAAATTTTATGGGAATAAAACACAGATACAGTTTACAAAGGAGTGATGGGAAAGTTACGGGAATAAAAAGGAAATATTACTGGAATAAAACACAGACACAATTTAAACAGGTGGGATGAAATGTTGCGGAATAAAACACAGATACAGTTTACAAAGGAGTGAGTGGAAAGTTACGGGAATAAAAAGGAAATATTATGGAAATAAAGCACAGTCATATTTTAAATAGGGGGAGGAAATGTTACGGGAATAAAACACAGATACAGTTTACAAATGAGTGAGGGTAAAGTTACGGGAATAAAACGGAATTATTACGGGAATAAAACACAGACACAATTTAAATAGGGGGAGCAACTGTTACGGGAATAAAACACAGATACAGTTTACAAAGGAGTGAGGGGAGAGTTACGGGAATAGAAAATACCCAAAATTTATAAAGGAGCGAGTAGAACATTATCTGAATAAAGCACAGATACTATTTATTAAAGCGTGAGGGAAATATTACGGGAATAAAACTCAGACACAATTTAAATAGGGGTGGTGGAAATGTTACGAGAATAAAACACTGATACAGTTTACAAAGGAGTGAGGGGAAAGTTACGGGAAAAAAAGGAAATATTACGGGAATAAAACACAGACACAATCTAAATAGGGGGAGGAAAGGTTACGGGAATAAAACACAGATACAGTTTACAAACGAGTGAGGGGAAAGTTAGGAGAATAAAACGGAAATATTACGGGAATAAAACACAGACACAATTTAAGTAGGGGGAGGAAATGTTACGGGAATAAAACACAGATACAGTTAACAAAGGAGTGAGGGGTAATTTACGGGAATAGAATGGAAATATTACGGGAATAAAACACAGACACAATTTAAATAGGGGGAGCAACTGTTACGGGAATAAAAAACAGATACTATTTACAAAGGAGTGAGGGGAAAGTTACGGGAATAGAAAATACCCAAAATTTATAAAGGAGCGAGTAGAACATTATCTGAATAAAACACAGATACTATTTGTTAAAACGTGAGGGAAACATTACGGGAATAAAACTCAGACACAATTTAAATAGGGGGGTGGAAATGTTACGGGAATAAAACACAGATACAGTTTACAAAGGAGTGAGGGGAAAGTTACGGGAATAAAAAGGAAATATTACGGGAATAAAACACAGACACAATTTAAACAGGGGGGAGGAAATTTTGCGGAATAAAACACAGATACAGTTTACAAAGGAGTGAGTGGAAAGTTAGGGGAATAAAACGGAAATATTACGGGAATAAAACACAGTCAATTTAAATAGGGGGAGGAAATGTTACGGGAATAAAACACAGATACAATTTACAAAGGAGTGAGGGTAAAGTTACGGGAATAAAACGGAATTATTACGGGAATAAAACACAGACACAATTTAAATAGGGGGAACAACTGTTACGGGAATAAAACACAGATACAGTTTACAAAGGAGTGAGGGGAAAGTTACGGGAATAGAAAATACCCAAAATTTATAAAGGAGCGAGTAGAACATTATCTGAATAAAACACAGATAATATTTATTAAAACGTGAGGGAAATATTACGGGAATAAAACTCAGACACAATTTAAATAGGAGGTGGAAATGTTATGGGAATAAAACACAGATACAGTTTACAAAGGAGTGATGGGAAAGTTACGGGAATAAAAAGGAAATATTACGGGAATAAAACATAGACACAATTTAAACAGGGGGGATGAAATGTTGCGGAATAAAACACAGATACAGCTTACAAAGGAGTGATGGGAAAGTTACGGGAATAAAAAGGAAATATTACGGGAATAAAACACAGACACAATTTAAACAGGGGGGATGAAATGTTGCGGAATAAAACACAGATACAGTTTACAAAGGAGTGAGGGGAAAGTTACGGGAATAGAAAATACCCAAAATTTATAAAGGAGCGAGTAGAACATTATCTGAATAAAACACAGATACTATTTGTTAAAACGTGAGGGAAACATTACGGGAATAAAACTCAGACACAATTTAAATAGGAGGTGGAAATGTTATGGGAATAAAACACAGATACAGTTTACAAAGGAGTGATGGGAAAGTTACGGGAATAAAAAGGAAATATTACGGGAATAAAACATAGACACAATTTAAACAGGGGGGATGAAATGTTGCGGAATAAAACACAGATACAGTTTACAAAGGAGTGATGGGAAAGTTACGGGAATAAAAAGGAAATATTACGGGAATAAAACACAGACACAATTTAAACAGGGGGGATGAAATGTTGCGGAATAAAACAGAGATACAGTTTACAAAGGAGTGAGGGGAAAGTTACGGGAATAAAAAGGAAATATTACGGGAATAAAACACAGTCAAAATTTTAATAGGGTGAGGAAATGTTACGGGAATAAAACACCGACACAGTTTACAAATGAGTGAGGGTAAAGTTACGGGAATAAAACGGAATTATTACGGGAATAAAACACAGTCACATTTTAAAGAGGGGGAGCAAATGTTACGGGAATAAAACACAGATACAGTTTACAAAGGAGTGAGGGGAAACTTCCGGGAATAGAAAATACCCAAAATTTATAAAGGAGCGAGTAGAACATTATCTGAATAAAACACAGATGCTATTTATTAAAACGTAAGGGAAATATTACGGGAATAAAACTCAGACACAATTTAAATAGGGGGGTGGAAATTTTATGGGAATAAAACACAGATACAGTTTACAAAGGAGTGATGGGAAAGTTACGGGAATAAAAAGGAAATATTACTGGAATAAAACACAGACACAATTTAAACAGGTGGGATGAAATGTTGCGGAATAAAACACAGATACAGTTTACAAAGGAGTGAGTGGAAAGTTACGGGAATAAAAAGGAAATATTATGGAAATAAAGCACAGTCATATTTTAAATAGGGGGAGGAAATGTTACGGGAATAAAACACAGATACAGTTTACAAATGAGTGAGGGTAAAGTTACGGGAATAAAACGGAATTATTACGGGAATAAAACACAGACACAATTTAAATAGGGGGAGCAACTGTTACGGGAATAAAACACAGATACAGTTTACAAAGGAGTGAGGGGAGAGTTACGGGAATAGAAAATACCCAAAATTTATAAAGGAGCGAGTAGAACATTATCTGAATAAAGCACAGATACTATTTATTAAAGCGTGAGGGAAATATTACGGGAATAAAACTCAGACACAATTTAAATAGGGGTGGTGGAAATGTTACGAGAATAAAACACTGATACAGTTTACAAAGGAGTGAGGGGAAAGTTACGGGAAAAAAAGGAAATATTACGGGAATAAAACACAGACACAATCTAAATAGGGGGAGGAAAGGTTACGGGAATAAAACACAGATACAGTTTACAAACGAGTGAGGGGAAAGTTAGGAGAATAAAACGGAAATATTACGGGAATAAAACACAGACACAATTTAAGTAGGGGGAGGAAATGTTACGGGAATAAAACACAGATACAGTTAACAAAGGAGTGAGGGGTAATTTACGGGAATAGAATGGAAATATTACGGGAATAAAACACAGACACAATTTAAATAGGGGGAGCAACTGTTACGGGAATAAAAAACAGATACTATTTACAAAGGAGTGAGGGGAAAGTTACGGGAATAGAAAATACCCAAAATTTATAAAGGAGCGAGTAGAACATTATCTGAATAAAACACAGATACTATTTGTTAAAACGTGAGGGAAACATTACGGGAATAAAACTCAGACACAATTTAAATAGGGGGGTGGAAATGTTACGGGAATAAAACACAGATACAGTTTACAAAGGAGTGAGGGGAAAGTTACGGGAATAAAAAGGAAATATTACGGGAATAAAACACAGACACAATTTAAACAGGGGGGAGGAAATTTTGCGGAATAAAACACAGATACAGTTTACAAAGGAGTGAGTGGAAAGTTAGGGGAATAAAACGGAAATATTACGGGAATAAAACACAGTCAATTTAAATAGGGGGAGGAAATGTTACGGGAATAAAACACAGATACAATTTACAAAGGAGTGAGGGTAAAGTTACGGGAATAAAACGGAATTATTACGGGAATAAAACACAGACACAATTTAAATAGGGGGAACAACTGTTACGGGAATAAAACACAGATACAGTTTACAAAGGAGTGAGGGGAAAGTTACGGGAATAGAAAATACCCAAAATTTATAAAGGAGCGAGTAGAACATTATCTGAATAAAACACAGATAATATTTATTAAAACGTGAGGGAAATATTACGGGAATAAAACTCAGACACAATTTAAATAGGAGGTGGAAATGTTATGGGAATAAAACACAGATACAGTTTACAAAGGAGTGATGGGAAAGTTACGGGAATAAAAAGGAAATATTACGGGAATAAAACATAGACACAATTTAAACAGGGGGGATGAAATGTTGCGGAATAAAACACAGATACAGCTTACAAAGGAGTGATGGGAAAGTTACGGGAATAAAAAGGAAATATTACGGGAATAAAACACAGACACAATTTAAACAGGGGGGATGAAATGTTGCGGAATAAAACACAGATACAGTTTACAAAGGAGTGAGGGGAAAGTTACGGGAATAAAAAGGAAATGTTACGGGAATAAAACACAGTCAAAATTTAAATAGGGTGAGGAAATGTTACGGGAATAAAACACCGACACAGTTTACAAATGAGTGAGGGTAAAGTTACGGGAATAAAACGGAATTATTACGGGAATAAAACACAGACACATTTTAAAGAGGGGGAGCAAATGTTACGGGAATAAAACACAGATACAGTTTACAAAGGAGTGAGGGGAAACTTCCGGGAATAGAAAATACCCAAAATTTATAAAGGAGCGAGTAGAACATTATCTGAATAAAACACAGATACTATTTATTAAAACGTAAGGGAAATATTACGGGAATAAAACTCAGACACAATTTAAATAGGGGGGTGGAAATTTTATGGGAATAAAACACAGATACAGTTTACAAAGGAGTGATGGGAAAGTTACGGGAATAAAAAGGAAATATTACGGGAATAAAACACAGACACAATTTAAACAGGGGGGATGAAATGTTGCGGAATAAAACACAGATACAGTTTACAAAGGAGTGAGGGGAAAGTTACGGGAATAAAAAGGAAATATTATGGAAATAAAACACAGTCATATTTTAAATAGGGGGAGGAAATGTTACGGGAATAAAACACAGATACAGTTTACAAATGAGTGAGGGTAAAGTTACGGGAATAAAACGGAATTATTACGGGAATAAAACACAGACACAATTTAAATAGGGGGAGCAACTGTTACGGGAATAAAACACAGATACAGTTTACAAAGGAGTGAGGGGAGAGTTCTTCTTCTTTCTCTTTGGCTTGGCTTCGCGGACGAAGATTTATGGAGGGGGTAAAAAGTCCACGTCAGCTGCAGGCTCGTTTGTGGCTGACCAGTCCGATGCGGGACAGGCAGACACGATTGCAGCGGTTGCAAGGGAAAATTGGTTGGTTGGGGTTGGGTGTTGGGTTTTTCCTCCTTTGCCTTTTGTCAGTGAGGTGGGCTCTGCGGTCTTCTTCAAAGGAGGCTGCTGCCCGCCAAACTGTGAGGCGCCAAGATGCACGGTTTGAGGCGTTATCAGCCCACTGGCGGTGGTCAATGTGGCAGGCACCAAGAGATTTCTTTAGGCAGTCCTTGTACCTTTTCTTTGGTCATCGACAGCATCGAGGGGAGAGTTATGGGAATAGAAAATACCCAAAATTTATAAAGGAGCGAGTAGAACATTATGTGACTAAAACACAGATACTATTTATTAAAGCGTGAGGGAAATATTACGGGAATAAAACACAGACACAATTTAAATAGGGGGAGGAAATGTTACGGGAATAAAACACTGATACAGTTAACAAAGGAGTGAGGGGTAATTTACGGGAATAAAATGGAAATATTACGGGAATAAAACACAGACACAATTTAAAAAGGGGGGAGGAAATGTTACGGGGATAAAACACAGATACAGTTTACAAAGGAATGAGGGGAAAGTTACAGGAATAAAAATTACCCAAAATTTATAAAGGCTTGAGGGAAATATTACCGGAATAAACCACAGACACAATTTATAAAGGAAAATGGAAAAGTTACGCGAATAAAACACACATACAATTTATAAAAAGCGAGGATAACTTTAGAGGAATAAAACGCAGACACAATTTAAAAAGGGCGGAGGAAATGTTACGGACATAAAACACAGATACAGTTTACAAAGGAGTGAGGGGAAAGTTACAGGAATAAAAAGGAAATATTACGGGAATAAAACACAGACACAATTTATAAAGTGGGGAGGAAATGTTATGGGAATAAAACACAGATGCAGTTTACAAAGGAGTGAGGGGAAAGTTACGGGAATAAAAAGGAAATATTACGGGAATAAAACACAGACATAATTTAAATAGGTGGAGGAACTGTAACGGGAATAAAACACAGATACATTTTTCAAAGGAGTGTGGAGAAAGTTAGGGGAATAAAAAGGAAATAGTACGGGAATAAAACACAGACACAATTTAAACAGGGGGGTGGAAATGTTACTGGAATAAAACAAATACAGTTTACAAAGGAGTGAGGTGAATGTTACGGGAATAGAAAACACCCAAAATTTATAATGGAGCGTGTAGAACATTATCGGAATAAAACACAGATACTATTTATTAAAACGTGAGGAAAATATTACGGGAATAAAACTCAGACACAATTTAAATAGGGGGGAGGAAATGTTACGGGAATAAAACACAGATACAGTTTACAAAGCACTGAGGGGAAAGTTACGGGAATAACAAGGAAATATTACGGGAATAAAACACAGACACAATTTAAACAGGGGGAGGAAATGTTCCGGAATAAAACACAGATACAGTTTACAAAGGAGTGAGTGCAAAGTTAGGGAAATAAAACGGAAATATTACGGGAATAAAACACAGATACAATTTACAAAGTAGTGAGGGTAAAGTTACAGTAATAAAACGGAATTATTACGGGAATAAAACACAGACACAATTTAAATAGGGGGAGCAACTGTTACGGGAATAAAACACAGATACAGTTTACAAAGGAGTGAGGGGAAAGTTACGGGAATAGAAAATACCCAAAATTTATAAAGGAGCGAGTAGAATATTATGTGAATAAAACACAGATACTATTTATTAAAACGTGAGGGAAATATTACGGGAATAAAACTCAGACACAATTTAAATAGGGGGGAGGAAATGTTACGGGAATAAAACACAGATACAGTTTACAAAGGAGTGAGGGTAAAGTTACGGGAATAAAAAGGAAATATTACGGGAATAAAACACAGACACAATTTAAACAGGGGGAGGAAATGTTCCGGAATAAAACACAGATACAGTTTACAAAGGAGTGAGTGCAAAGTTTGGGAAATAAAACAGAAATATTACGGGAATAAAACAGAGATACAATTTACAAAGGAGTGAGGGTAAAGTTACGGGAATAAAACGGAATTATTACGGGAATAAAACACAGACACAATTTAAATAGGGGGAGCAACTGTTACGGGGATAAAACACAGATACAGTTTACAAAGGAGTGATGGGAAAGTTACGGGAATAAAAAGGAAATATTACGGGAATAAAACACAGACACAATTTAAACAGGGGGATGAAATGTTGCGGAATAAAACACAGATACAGTTTACAAAGGAGTGAGGGGAAAGTTACGGGAATAAAAAGGAAATATTACGGGAATAAAACACAGTCACAATTTAAATAGGGGAGGAAATGTTACGGGAATAAAACACAGATACAGTTTACAAATGAGTTAGGGTAAAGTTACGGGAATAAAACGGAATTATTACGGGAATAAAACACAGACACAATTTAAATAGGGGGAGCAACTGTTACGGGGATAAAACACAGATACAGTTTACAAAGGAGTGAGGGGAAAATTACGGGAATAGAAAATACCCAAAATTTATAAAGGAGCGAGTAGAACATTATCTGAATAAAACACAGATACTATTTATTAAAACGTGAGGGAAATATTACGGGAATAAAACTCAGACACAATTTAAATAGGGGGGTGGAAATGTTATGGGAATAAACCACAGATACAGTTTACAAAGGAGTGATGGGAAAGTTACGGGAATAAAAAGGAAATATTACGGGAATAAAACACAGACACAATTTAAACAGGGCGGATCAAATGTTGCGGAATAAAACACAGATACAGTTTAAAAGGAGTGAGGGGAAATTTACGGGAATAAAAAGGATATATTACGGGAATAAAACACAGACACAATTTATAAAGGGGGGAGGAAATGTTACGAGAATAAAACACTGATACAGTTAACAAAGGAGTGAGGGGTAAGTTACGGGAATAAAAAGGAAATATGACGGGAATAAAACACAGACACAATTTATAAAGGGGGGAGGAAATGTTACGGGGATAAAACACAGATACAGTTTACAAAGGAATGAGGGGAAAGTTACAGGAATAAAAATTACCCAAAATTTATAAAGGCTTGAGGGAAATATTACCGGAATAAACCACAGACACAATATATAAAGGAAAATGGAAAAGTTACGCGAATAAAACACACATACAATTTATAAAAAGCAAGGATAACTTTGGAGGAATAAAACGCAGACACAATTTAAAAAGAGTGGAGGAAATGTTACGGACATAAAACACAGATACAGTTTACAAAGGAGTGAGGGGAAAGTTACGGGAATAAAAAGGAAATATTACGGGAATAAAACACAGACACAATTTATAAAGTGGGGAGGAAATGTAACGGGAATAAAACACAGATACATTTTTCAAAGGAGTGTGGAGAAAGTTAGGGGAATAAAAAGGAAATATTACGGGAATAAAACACAGACACAATTTAAACAGGGGGGTGGAAATGTTACGGGAATAAAACAGATACAGTTTACAAAGGAGTGAGGGGAATGTTACGGGAATAGAAAATACCCAAAATTTATAAAGGAGCATGTAGAATATTATCTGAATAAAACACAGATACTATTTATTAAAACGTTAGGGAAATATTACGGGAATAAAAGTCAGACACAATTTAAATAGGGGGGAGGAAATGTTACGAGAATAAAACACTGATACAGTTTACAAAGGAGTGAGGGGTATGTTACAGGAATAAAAAGGAAATATTACGGGAATAAAACACAGACACAATTTAAATAGGGGGAGGAAATGTTACGGGAATAAAGCACAGATACAGTTAACAAAGGAGTGAGGAGAAAGTTTGGGAAATAAAAAGGAAATATAACGGGAATAAAACACAAACACAATTTAAATAGGGGGGAGGAAATGTTACGGGAATAAAATACGGATACAGTTTACAAAGGAGTGTGGAGAAAGTTAGGGTAATAAAAAGGAAATAAAACACAGACACAATTTAAACAGGGGGGTGGAAATATTACGGGAATAAAACAGATACAGTTTACAAAGGAGTGAGGGGAAAGTTACGGGAATAAAAAGGAAATATTACGGGAATAACACACAGACACAATTTATAAGGAGAAAGGATAACTTTACAGAAATAAAACACAGAAACCATTTATATAAGGGTGAGGAAATATTACCTGAATAAACACAGATACAGTTTACAAAGGAGTGAGGGGAAAGTTACGGGATTAAAAAGGAAATATTACGGGAATAAAACACAGACACAATTTAAATAGGGGGGAGGAAATGTTACGGGAATAAAACAGAGATACAGTTTACAATGGAGTGAGGGGAAAGTTACGGCAATAAAAAGGAAACATTACGGGAATAAAACACAAACACAATTTAAATAGGGGGAGGAAATGTTACGGGAATAAAACACAGATACAGTTTACAAAGGAGTGAGGAGAAAGTTAGGGGAATAAAAAGGAAATATGACGGGAATAAAACACAGACACAATTTAAATAGGGGGAGCAACTGTTACGGGAATAAAACACAGATACAGTTTACAAAGGAGTGAGGGGAAAGTTACGGGAATAGAAAATACCCAAAGTTTATAAAGGAGCGAGTAGAACATTATCTGAATAAAATACAGATACTATTTATTAAAACGTGAGGGAAATATTACGGAAATAAAACTCAGACACAATTTAAATAGGGGATAGGAAATGTTACCTAAATAAAACACAGATACAGTTTACAAAGGAGTGAGGGGAAAGTTACGGGAATAGAAAATACCCAAAATTTATAAAGGAGCGAGTAGAACATTATCGGAATAAAACACAGATACTATTTATTAAAACGTGAGGGAAATATTACGGGAATAAAACTCAGACACAATTTAAATAGGGGGGAGGAAATGTTACGGGAATAAAACACAGATACAGTTTACAAAGCACTGAGGGGAAAGTTACGGGAATAAAAAGGAAATATTACGGGAATAAAACACAGACACAATTTAAACAGGGGGAGGAAATGTTCCGGAATAAAACACAGATACAGTTTACAAAGGAGTGAGTGCAAAGTTATGGAAATAAAACGGAAATATTACGGGAATAAAACACAGATACAATTTACAAAGTAGTGAGGGTAAAGTTACGGGAATAAAACGGAATTATTACGGGAATAAAACACAGACACAATTTAAATAGGGGGAGCAACTGTTACGGGAATAAAACACAGATACAGTTTACAAAGGAGTGAGGGGAAAGTTACGGGAAAAGAAAATACCCAAAATTTATAAAGGAGCGAGTAGAATATTATGTGAATAAAACACAGATACTATTTATTAAAACGTGAGGGAAATATTACGGGAATAATATTCAGACACAATTTAAATAGGGGGGAGGAAATGTTACGGGAATAAAACACAGATACAGTTTACAAAGGAGTGAGGGTAAAGTTACGGGAATAAAAAGGAAATATTACGGGAATAAAACACAGACACAATTTAAACAGGGGGAGGAAATGTTCCGGAATAAAACACAGATACAGTTTACAAAGGAGTGAGTGCAAAGTTTGGGAAATAAAACAGAAATATTACGGGAATAAAACAGAGATACAATTTACAAAGGAGTGAGGGTAAAGTTACGGGAATAAAACGGAATTATTACGGGAATAAAACACAGACACAATTTAAATAGGGGGAGCAACTGTTACGGGAATAAAACACAGATACAGTTTACAAAGGAGTGAGGGGAAAGTTACGGGAATAGAAAATACCCAAAATTTATAAAGGAGCGAGTACAATATTACGTGAATAAAACACAGATACTATTTATTAAAACGTGAGGGAAATATTACGGGAATAAAACTCAGACACAATTTAAATAGGGGGGTGGAAATGTTATGGGAATAAAACACAGATACAGTTAACAAAGGAGTGATGGGAAAGTTACGGGAATAAAAAGGAAATATTACGGGAATAAAACACAGACACAATTTAAACAGGGGGATAAAATGTTGCGGAATAAAACACAGATACAGTTTACAAAGGAGTGAGGGGAAAGTTACGGGAATAAAAAGGAAATATTACGGGAATAAAACACAGACACAATTTAAAAAGGGGGGAGGAAATGTTACGGGGATAAAACACAGATACAGTTTACAAAGGAATGAGGGGAAAGTTACAGGAATAAAAATTACCCAAAATTTATAAAGGCTTGAGGGAAATATTACCGGAATAAACCACAGACACAATTTATAAAGGAAAATGGAAAAGTTACGCGAATAAAACACACATACAATTTATAAAAAGCGAGGATAACTTTAGAGGAATAAAACGCAGACACAATTTAAAAAGGGCGGAGGAAATGTTACGGACATAAAACACAGATACAGTTTACAAAGGAGTGAGGGGAAAGTTACAGGAATAAAAAGGAAATATTACGGGAATAAAACACAGACACAATTTATAAAGTGGGGAGGAAATGTTATGGGAATAAAACACAGATGCAGTTTACAAAGGAGTGAGGGGAAAGTTACGGGAATAAAAAGGAAATATTACGGGAATAAAACACAGACATAATTTAAATAGGTGGAGGAACTGTAACGGCAATAAAACACAGATACATTTTTCAAAGGAGTGTGGAGAAAGTTAGGGGAATAAAAAGGAAATAGTACGGGAATAAAACACAGACACAATTTAAACAGGGGGGTGGAAATGTTACTGGAATAAAACAAATACAGTTTACAAAGGAGTGAGGTGAATGTTACGGGAATAGAAAACACCCAAAATTTATAAAGGAGCGTGTAGAACATTATCGGAATAAAACACAGATACTATTTATTAAAACGTGAGGGAAATATTACGGGAATAAAACTCAGACACAATTTAAATAGGGGGGAGGAAATGTTACGGGAATAAAACACAGATACAGTTTACAAAGCACTGAGGGGAAAGTTACGGGAATAAAAAGGAAATATTACGGGAATAAAACACAGACACAATTTAAACAGGGGGAGGAAATGTTCCGGAATAAAACACAGATACAGTTTACAAAGGAGTGAGTGCAAAGTTAGGGAAATAAAACGGAAATATTACGGGAATAAAACACAGATACAATTTACAAAGTAGTGAGGGTAAAGTTACGGGAATAAAACGGAATTATTACGGGAATAAAACACAGACACAATTTAAATAGGGGGAGCAACTGTTACGGGAATAAAACACAGATACAGTTTACAAAGGAGTGAGGGGAAAGTTACGGGAATAGAAAATACCCAAAATTTATAAAGGAGCGAGTAGAATATTATGTGAATAAAACACAGATACTATTTATTAAAACGTGAGGGAAATATTACGGGAATAAAACTCAGACACAATTTAAATAGGGGGGAGGAAATGTTACGGGAATAAAACACAGATACACTTTACAAAGGAGTGAGGGTAAAGTTACGGGAATAAAAAGGAAATATTACGGGAATAAAACACAGACACAATTTAAACAGGGGGAGGAAATGTTCCGGAATAAAACACAGATACAGTTTACAAAGGAGTGAGTGCAAAGTTTGGGAAATAAAACAGAAATATTACGGGAATAAAACAGAGATACAATTTACAAAGGAGTGAGGGTAAAGTTACGGGAATAAAACGGAATTATTACGGGAATAAAACACAGACACAATTTAAATAGGGGGAGCAACTGTTACGGGAATAAAACACAGATACAGTTTACAAAGGAGTGAGGGGAAAGTTACGGGAATAGAAAATAACCAAAATTTATAAAGGAGCGAGTAGAATATTATGTGAATAAAACACAGATACTATTTATTAAAACGTGAGGGAAATATTACGGGAATAAAACTCAGACACAATTTAAATAGGGGGGAGGAAATGTTACGGGAATAAAACACAGATACACTTTACAAAGGAGTGAGGGTAAAGTTACGGGAATAAAAAGGAAATATTACGGGAATAAAACACAGACACAATTTAAACAGGGGGAGGAAATGTTCCGGAATAAAACACAGATACAGTTTACAAAGGAGTGAGTGCAAAGTTTGGGAAATAAAACAGAAATATTACGGGAATAAAACAGAGATACAATTTACAAAGGAGTGAGGGTAAAGTTACGGGAATAAAACGGAATTATTACGGGAATAAAACACAGACACAATTTAAATAGGGGGAGCAACTGTTACGGGAATAAAACACAGATACAGTTTACAAAGGAGTGAGGGGAAAGTTACGGGAATAGAAAATACCCAAAATTTATAAAGGAGCGAGTACAATATTACGTGAATAAAACACAGATACTATTTATTAAAACGTGAGGGAAATATTACGGGAATAAAACTCAGACACAATTTAAATAGGGGGGTGGAAATGTTATGGGAATAAAACACAGATACAGTTAACAAAGGAGTGATGGGAAAGTTACGGGAATAAAAAGGAAATATTACGGGAATAAAACACAGACACAATTTAAACAGGGGGATGAAATGTTGCGGAATAAAACACACATACAGTTTACAAAGGAGTGAGGGGAAAGTTACGGGAATAAAAAGGAAATATTACGGGAATAAAACACAGTCACAATTTAAATAGGGGAGGAAATGTTACGGGAATAAAACACAGATACAGTTTACAAATGAGTTAGGGTAAAGTTACGGGAATAAAACGGAATTATTACGGGAATAAAACACAGACACAATTTAAATAGGGGGAGCAACTGTTACGGGGATAAAACACAGATACAGTTTACAAAGGAGTGAGGAGTAAGTTACCGGGAATAGAAAATACCCAAAATTTATAAAGGAGCGAGTAGAACATTATCTGAATAAAACACAGATACTATTTATTAAAACGTGAGGGAAATATTACGGGAATAAAACTCAGACACAATTTGAATGGGGGGAGGAAATTTTACGGGAAAAAAAACACAGATACAGTTTACAAAGGAGTGAGGGGAAAGTTACGGGAATAAAAAGGAAATATTACGGGAATAAAACACAAACACAATTTAAATAGGGGGGGAGGAAATGTTACGGGAATAAAACACAGATACAGTTTACAAAGGAGTGAGGGGAAAGTTACGGGAATAGAAAATACCCAAAATTTATAAAGGAGCGAGTAGAACATTATCTGAATAAAACACAGATACTATTTATTAAAACGTGAGGGAAATATTACGGGAATAAAACTGAGACACAATTTAAATAGGGGGGAGGAAATGTTACGGAATAAAACACAGATACAGTTTACAAAGGAGTGAGGGGAAAGTTACGGGAATAAAAAGGAAATATTACGGGAATAAAACACAGACACAATTTAAACAGGGGTGAGAAAATGTTGCGGAATAAAACACAGATAGAGTTTACAAAGGAGTGAGTGGAAAGTTAGGGGAATAAAACGGAAATATTACGGGAATAAAACACAGTCACAATTTAAATAGGGGGAGGAAATGTTACGGGAATAAAACACAGATACAATGTACAAAGGAGTGAGGGTAAAGTTACGGGAATAAAACGGAGTTATTACGGGAATAAAACACAGACACAATTTAAATAGTTGGAGCAACTGTTACGGGAATAAAACACAGATACAGTTTACAAAGGAGTGAGGGGAAACTTCCGGGAATAGAAAATACCCAAAATTTATAAAGGAGCGAGTAGAACATTATCTGAATAAAACACAGATACTATTTATTAAAACGTAAGGGAAATATTACGGGAATAAAACTCAGACACAATTTAAATAGGGGGGTGGAAATTTTATGGGAATAAAACACAGATACAGTTTACAAAGGAGTGATGGGAAAGTTACGGGAATAAAAAGGAAATATTACGGGAATAAAACACAGACACAATTTAAACAGGGGGGATGAAATGTTGCGGAATAAAACACAGATACAGTTTACAAAGGAGTGAGGGGAAAGTTACGGGAATAAAAAGGAAATATTATGGAAATAAAACACAGTCATATTTTAAATAGGGGGAGGAAATGTTACGGGAATAAAACACAGATACAGTTTACAAATGAGTGAGGGTAAAGTTACGGGAATAAAACGGAATTATTACGGGAATAAAACACAGACACAATTTAAATAGGGGGAGCAACTGTTACGGGAATAAAACACAGATACAGTTTACAAAGGAGTGAGGGGAGAGTTCTTCTTCTTTCTCTTTGGCTTGGCTTCGCGGACGAAGATTTATGGAGGGGGTAAAAAGTCCACGTCAGCTGCAGGCTCGTTTGTGGCTGACCAGTCCGATGCGGGACAGGCAGACACGATTGCAGCGGTTGCAAGGGAAAATTGGTTGGTTGGGGTTGGGTGTTGGGTTTTTCCTCCTTTGCCTTTTGTCAGTGAGGTGGGCTCTGCGGTCTTCTTCAAAGGAGGCTGCTGCCCGCCAAACTGTGAGGCGCCAAGATGCACGGTTTGAGGCGTTATCAGCCCACTGGCGGTGGTCAATGTGGCAGGCACCAAGAGATTTCTTTAGGCAGTCCTTGTACCTTTTCTTTGGTCATCGACAGCATCGAGGGGAGAGTTATGGGAATAGAAAATACCCAAAATTTATAAAGGAGCGAGTAGAACATTATCTGACTAAAACACAGATACTATTTATTAAAGCGTGAGGGAAATATTACGGGAATAAAACACAGACACAATTTAAATAGGGGGAGGAAATGTTACGGGAATAAAACACTCATACAGTTAACAAAGGAGTGAGGGGTAATTTACGGGAATAAAATGGAAATATTACGGGAATAAAACACAGACACAATTTAAAAAGGGGGGAGGAAATGTTACGGGGATAAAACACAGATACAGTTTACAAAGGAATGAGGGGAAAGTTACAGGAATAAAAATTACCCAAAATTTATAAAGGCTTGAGGGAAATATTACCGGAATAAACCACAGACACAATTTATAAAGGAAAATGGAAAAGTTACGCGAATAAAACACACATACAATTTATAAAAAGCGAGGATAACTTTAGAGGAATAAAACGCAGACACAATTTAAAAAGGGCGGAGGAAATGTTACGGACATAAAACACAGATACAGTTTACAAAGGAGTGAGGGGAAAGTTACAGGAATAAAAAGGAAATATTACGGGAATAAAACACAGACACAATTTATAAAGTGGGGAGGAAATGTTATGGGAATAAAACACAGATGCAGTTTACAAAGGAGTGAGGGGAAAGTTACGGGAATAAAAAGGAAATATTACGGGAATAAAACACAGACATAATTTAAATAGGTGGAGGAACTGTAACGGGAATAAAACACAGATACATTTTTCAAAGGAGTGTGGAGAAAGTTAGGGGAATAAAAAGGAAATAGTACGGGAATAAAACACAGACACAATTTAAACAGAGGGGTGGAAATGTTACTGGAATAAAACAAATACAGTTTACAAAGGAGTGAGGTGAATGTTACGGGAATAGAAAACACCCAAAATTTATAAAGGAGCGTGTAGAACATTATCGGAATAAAACACAGATACTATTTATTAAAACGTGAGGAAAATATTACGGGAATAAAACTCAGACACAATTTAAATAGGGGGGAGGAAATGTTACGGGAATAAAACACAGATACAGTTTACAAAGCACTGAGGGGAAAGTTACGGGAATAAAAAGGAAATATTACGGGAATAAAACACAGACACAATTTAAACAGGGGGAGGAAATGTTCCGGAATAAAACACAGATACAGTTTACAAAGGAGTGAGTGCAAAGTTAGGGAAATAAAACGGAAATATTACGGGAATAAAACACAGATACAATTTACAAAGTAGTGAGGGTAAAGTTACGGTAATAAAACGGAATTATTACGGGAATAAAACACAGACACAATTTAAATAGGGGGAGCAACTGTTACGGGAATAAAACACAGATACAGTTTACAAAGGAGTGAGGGGAAAGTTACGGGAATAGAAAATACCCAAAATTTATAAAGGAGCGAGTAGAATATTATGTGAATAAAACACAGATACTATTTATTAAAACGTGAGGGAAATATTACGGGAATAAAACTCAGACACAATTTAAATAGGGGGGAGGAAATGTTACGGGAATAAAACACAGATACAGTTTACAAAGGAGTGAGGGTAAAGTTACGGGAATAAAAAGGAAATATTACGGGAATAAAACACAGACACAATTTAAACAGGGGGAGGAAATGTTCCGGAATAAAACACAGATACAGTTTACAAAGGAGTGAGTGCAAAGTTTGGGAAATAAAACAGAAATATTACGGGAATAAAACAGAGATACAATTTACAAAGGAGTGAGGGTAAAGTTACGGGAATAAAACGGAATTATTACGGGAATAAAACACAGACACAATTTAAATAGGGGGAGCAACTGTTACGGGGATAAAACACAGATACAGTTTACAAAGGAGTGATGGGAAAGTTACGGGAATAAAAAGGAAATATTACGGGAATAAAACACAGACACAATTTAAACAGGGGGATGAAATGTTGCGGAATAAAACACAGATACAGTTTACAAAGGAGTGAGGGGAAAGTTACGGGAATAAAAAGGAAATATTACGGGAATAAAACACAGTCACAATTTAAATAGGGGAGGAAATGTTACGGGAATAAAACACAGATACAGTTTACAAATGAGTTAGGGTAAAGTTACGGGAATAAAACGGAATTATTACGGGAATAAAACACAGACACAATTTAAATAGGGGGAGCAACTGTTACGGGGATAAAACACAGATACAGTTTACAAAGGAGTGAGGGGAAAATTACGGGAATAGAAAATACCCAAAATTTATAAAGGAGCGAGTAGAACATTATCTGAATAAAACACAGATACTATTTATTAAAACGTGAGGGAAATATTACGGGAATAAAACTCAGACACAATTTAAATAGGGGGGTGGAAATGTTATGGGAATAAACCACAGATACAGTTTACAAAGGAGTGATGGGAAAGTTACGGGAATAAAAAGGAAATATTACGGGAATAAAACACAGACACAATTTAAACAGGGCGGATCAAATGTTGCGGAATAAAACACAGATACAGTTTAAAAGGAGTGAGGGGAAATTTACGGGAATAAAAAGGATATATTACGGGAATAAAACGCAGACACAATTTATAAAGGGGGGAGGAAATGTTACGAGAATAAAACACTGATACAGTTAACAAAGGAGTGAGGGGTAAGTTACGGGAATAAAAAGGAAATATGACGGGAATAAAACACAGACACAATTTATAAAGGGGGGAGGAAATGTTACGGGGATAAAACACAGATACAGTTTACAAAGGAATGAGGGGAAAGTTACAGGAATAAAAATTACCCAAAATTTATAAAGGCTTGAGGGAAATATTACCGGAATAAACCACAGACACAATATATAAAGGAAAATGGAAAAGTTACGCGAATAAAACACACATACAATTTATAAAAAGCAAGGATAACTTTGGAGGAATAAAACGCAGACACAATTTAAAAAGAGTGGAGGAAATGTTACGGACATAAAACACAGATACAGTTTACAAAGGAGTGAGGGGAAAGTTACGGGAATAAAAAGGAAATATTACGGGAATAAAACACAGACACAATTTATAAAGTGGGGAGGAAACGTAACGGGAATAAAACACAGATACATTTTTCAAAGGAGTGTGGAGAAAGTTAGGGGAATAAAAAGGAAATATTACGGGAATAAAACACAGACACAATTTAAACAGGGGGGTGGAAATGTTACGGGAATAAAACAGATACAGTTTACAAAGGAGTGAGGGGAATGTTACGGGAATAGAAAATACCCAAAATTTATAAAGGAGCATGTAGAATATTATCTGAATAAAACACAGATACTATTTATTAAAACGTTAGGGAAATATTACGGGAATAAAAGTCAGACACAATTTAAATAGGGGGGAGGAAATGTTACGAGAATAAAACACTGATACAGTTTACAAAGGAGTGAGGGGTATGTTACAGGAATAAAAAGGAAATATTACGGGAATAAAACACAGACACAATTTAAATAGGGGGAGGAAATGTTACGGGAATAAAGCACAGATACAGTTAACAAAGGAGTGAGGAGAAAGTTTGGGAAATAAAAAGGAAATATAACGGGAATAAAACACAAACACAATTTAAATAGGGGGGAGGAAATGATACGGGAATAAAATACGGATACAGTTTACAAAGGAGTGTGGAGAAAGTTAGGGTAATAAAAAGGAAATAAAACACAGACACAATTTAAACAGGGGGGTGGAAATATTACGGGAATAAAACAGATACAGTTTACAAAGGAGTGAGGGGAAAGTTACGGGAATAAAAAGGAAATATTACGGGAATAACACACAGACACAATTTATAAGGAGAAAGGATAACTTTACAGAAATAAAACACAGAAACCATTTATATAAGGGTGAGGAAATATTACCTGAATAAACACAGATACAGTTTACAAAGGAGTGAGGGGAAAGTTACGGGATTAAAAAGGAAATATTACGGGAATAAAACACAGACACAATTTAAATAGGGGGGAGGAAATGTTACGGGAATAAAACAGAGATACAGTTTACAATGGAGTGAGGGGAAAGTTACGGCAATAAAAAGGAAACATTACGGGAATAAAACACAAACACAATTTAAATAGGGGGAGGAAATGTTACGGGAATAAAACACAGATACAGTTTACAAAGGAGTGAGGAGAAAGTTAGGGGAATAAAAAGGAAATATGACGGGAATAAAACACAGACACAATTTAAATAGGGAGAGCAACTGTTACGGGAATAAAACACAGATACAGTTTACAAAGGAGTGAGGGGAAAGTTACGGGAATAGAAAATACCCAAAATTTATAAAGGAGCGAGTAGAACATTATCTGAATAAAATACAGATACTATTTATTAAAACGTGAGGGAAATATTACGGAAATAAAACTCAGACACAATTTAAATAGGGGATAGGAAATGTTACCTAAATAAAACACAGATACAGTTTACAAAGGAGTGAGGGGAAAGTTACGGGAATAGAAAATACCCAAAATTTATAAAGGAGCGAGTAGAACATTATCGGAATAAAACACAGATACTATTTATTAAAACGTGAGGGAAATATTACGGGAATAAAACTCAGACACAATTTAAATAGGGGGGAGGAAATGTTACGGGAATAAAACACAGATACAGTTTACAAAGCACTGAGGGGAAAGTTACGGGAATAAAAAGCAAATATTACGGGAATAAAACACAGACACAATTTAAACAGGGGGAGGAAATGTTCCGGAATAAAACACAGATACAGTTTACAAAGGAGTGAGTGCAAAGTTAGGGAAATAAAACGGAAATATTACGGGAATAAAACACAGATACAATTTACAAAGTAGTGAGGGTAAAGTTACGGGAATAAAACGGAATTATTACGGGAATAAAACACAGACACAATTTAAATAGGGGGAGCAACTGTTACGGGAATAAAACACAGATACAGTTTACAAAGGAGTGAGGGGAAAGTTACGGGAAAAGAAAATACCCAAAATTTATAAAGGAGCGAGTAGAATATTATGTGAATAAAACACAGATACTATTTATTAAAACGTGAGGGAAATATTACGGGAATAAAATTCAGACACAATTTAAATAGGGGGGAGGAAATGTTACGGGAATAAAACACAGATACAGTTTACAAAGGAGTGAGGGTAAAGTTACGGGAATAAAAAGGAAATATTACGGGAATAAAACACAGACACAATTTAAACAGGGGGAGGAAATGTTCCGGAATAAAACACAGATACAGTTTACAAAGGAGTGAGTGCAAAGTTTGGGAAATAAAACAGAAATATTACGGGAATAAAACAGAGATACAATTTACAAAGGAGTGAGGGTAAAGTTACGGGAATAAAACGGAATTATTACGGGAATAAAACACAGACACAATTTAAATAGGGGGAGCAACTGTTACGGGAATAAAACACAGATACAGTTTACAAAGGAGTGAGGGGAAAGTTACGGGAATAGAAAATACCCAAAATTTATAAAGGAGCGAGTACAATATTACGTGAATAAAACACAGATACTATTTATTAAAACGTGAGGGAAATATTACGGGAATAAAACTCAGACACAATTTAAATAGGGGGGTGGAAATGTTATGGGAATAAAACACAGATACAGTTAACAAAGGAGTGATGGGAAAGTTACGGGAATAAAAAGGAAATATTACGGGAATAAAACACAGACACAATTTAAACAGGGGGATAAAATGTTGCGGAATAAAACACAGATACAGTTTACAAAGGAGTGAGGGGAAAGTTACGGGAATAAAAAGGAAATATTACGGGAATAAAACACAGACACAATTTAAAAAGGGGGGAGGAAATGTTACGGGGATAAAACACAGATACAGTTTACAAAGGAATGAGGGGAAAGTTACAGGAATAAAAATTACCCAAAATTTATAAAGGCTTGAGGGAAATATTACCGGAATAAACCACAGACACAATTTATAAAGGAAAATGGAAAAGTTACGCGAATAAAACACACATACAATTTATAAAAAGCGAGGATAACTTTAGAGGAATAAAACGCAGACACAATTTAAAAAGGGCGGAGGAAATGTTACGGACATAAAACACAGATACAGTTTACAAAGGAGTGAGGGGAAAGTTACAGGAATAAAAAGGAAATATTACGGGAATAAAACACAGACACAATTTATAAAGTGGGGAGGAAATGTTATGGGAATAAAACACAGATGCAGTTTACAAAGGAGTGAGGGGAAAGTTACGGGAATAAAAAGGAAATATTACGGGAATAAAACACAGACATAATTTAAATAGGTGGAGGAACTGTAACGGCAATAAAACACAGATACATTTTTCAAAGGAGTGTGGAGAAAGTTAGGGGAATAAAAAGGAAACAGTACGGGAATAAAACACAGACACAATTTAAACAGGGGGGTGGAAATGTTACTGGAATAAAACAAATACAGTTTACAAAGGAGTGAGGTGAATGTTACGGGAATAGAAAACACCCAAAATTTATAAAGGAGCGTGTAGAACATTATCGGAATAAAACACAGATACTATTTATTAAAACGTGAGGGAAATATTACGGGAATAAAACTCAGACACAATTTAAATAGGGGGGAGGAAATGTTACGGGAATAAAACACAGATACACTTTACAAAGGAGTGAGGGTAAAGTTACGGGAATAAAAAGGAAATATTACGGGAATAAAACACAGACACAATTTAAACAGGGGGAGGAAATGTTCCGGAATAAAACACAGATACAGTTTACAAAGGAGTGAGTGCAAAGTTTGGGAAATAAAACAGAAATATTACGGGAATAAAACAGAGATACAATTTACAAAGGAGTGAGGGTAAAGTTACGGGAATAAAACGGAATTATTACGGGAATAAAACACAGACACAATTTAAATAGGGGGAGCAACTGTTACGGGAATAAAACACAGATACAGTTTACAAAGGAGTGAGGGGAAAGTTACGGGAATAGAAAATAACCAAAATTTATAAAGGAGCGAGTAGAATATTATGTGAATAAAACACAGATACTATTTATTAAAACGTGAGGGAAATATTACGGGAATAAAACTCAGACACAATTTAAATAGGGGGGAGGAAATGTTACGGGAATAAAACACAGATACACTTTACAAAGGAGTGAGGGTAAAGTTACGGGAATAAAAAGGAAATATTACGGGAATAAAACACAGACACAATTTAAACAGGGGGAGGAAATGTTCCGGAATAAAACACAGATACAGTTTACAAAGGAGTGAGTGCAAAGTTTGGGAAATAAAACAGAAATATTACGGGAATGAAACAGAGATACAATTTACAAAGGAGTGAGGGTAAAGTTACGGGAATAAAACGGAATTATTACGGGAATAAAACACAGACACAATTTAAATAGGGGGAGCAACTGTTACGGGAATAAAACACAGATACAGTTTACAAAGGAGTGAGGGGAAAGTTACGGGAATAGAAAATACCCAAAATTTATAAAGGAGCGAGTACAATATTACGTGAATAAAACACAGATACTATTTATTAAAACGTGAGGGAAATATTACGGGAATAAAACTCAGACACAATTTAAATAGGGGGGTGGAAATGTTATGGGAATAAAACACAGATACAGTTAACAAAGGAGTGATGGGAAAGTTACGGGAATAAAAAGGAAATATTACGGGAATAAAACACAGACACAATTTAAACAGGGGGATGAAATGTTGCGGAATAAAACACACATACAGTTTACAAAGGAGTGAGGGGAAAGTTACGGGAATAAAAAGGAAATATTACGGGAATAAAACACAGTCACAATTTAAATAGGGGAGGAAATGTTACGGGAATAAAACACAGATACAGTTTACAAATGAGTTAGGGTAAAGTTACGGGAATAAAACGGAATTATTACGGGAATAAAACACAGACACAATTTAAATAGGGGGAGCAACTGTTACGGGGATAAAACACAGATACAGTTTACAAAGGAGTGAGGAGTAAGTTACCGGGAATAGAAAATACCCAAAATTTATAAAGGAGCGAGTAGAACATTATCTGAATAAAACACAGATACTATTTATTAAAACGTGAGGGAAATATTACGGGAATAAAACTCAGACACAATTTGAATGGGGGGAGGAAATTTTACGGGAAAAAAAACACAGATACAGTTTACAAAGGAGTGAGGGGAAAGTTACGGGAATAAAAAGGAAATATTACGGGAATAAAACACAAACACAATTTAAATAGGGGGGGAGGAAATGTTACGGGAATAAAACACAGATACAGTTTACAAAGGAGTGAGGGGAAAGTTACGGGAATAGAAAATACCCAAAATTTATAAAGGAGCGAGTAGAACATTATCTGAATAAAACACAGATACTATTTATTAAAACGTGAGGGAAATATTACGGGAATAAAACTGAGACACAATTTAAATAGGGGGGAGGAAATGTTACGGAATAAAACACAGATACAGTTTACAAAGGAGTGAGGGGAAAGTTACGGGAATAAAAAGGAAATATTACGGGAATAAAACACAGACACAATTTAAACAGGGGTGAGGAAATGTTGCGGAATAAAACACAGATAGAGTTTACAAAGGAGTGAGTGGAAAGTTAGGGGAATAAAACGGAAATATTACGGGAATAAAACACAGTCACAATTTAAATAGGGGGAGGAAATGTTACGGGAATAAAACACAGATACAATGTACAAAGGAGTGAGGGTAAAGTTACGGGAATAAAACGGAATTATTACGGGAATAAAACACAGACACAATTTAAATAGGGGGAGCAACTGTTACGGGAATAAAACACAGATACAGTTTACAAAGGAGTGAGGGGAAAGTTACGGGAATAGAAAATACCCAAAATTTATAAAGGAGCGAGTAGAATATTATGTGAATAAAACACAGATACTATTTATTAAAACGTGAGGGAAATATTACGGGAATAAAACTCAGACACAATTTAAATAGGGGGGAGGAAATGTTACGGGAATAAAACACAGATACAGTTTACAAAGGAGTGAGGGTAAAGTTACGGGAATAAAAAGGAAATATTACGGGAATAAAACACAGACACAATTTAAACAGGGGGAGGAAATGTTCCGGAATAAAACACAGATACAGTTTACAAAGGAGTGAGTGCAAAGTTTGGGAAATAAAACAGAAATATTACGGGAATAAAACAGAGATACAATTTACAAAGGAGTGAGGGTAAAGTTACGGGAATAAAACGGAATTATTACGGGAATAAAACACAGACACAATTTAAATAGGGGGAGCAACTGTTACGGGGATAAAACACAGATACAGTTTACAAAGGAGTGATGGGAAAGTTACGGGAATAAAAAGGAAATATTACGGGAATAAAACACAGACACAATTTAAACAGGGGGATGAAATGTTGCGGAATAAAGCACAGATACAGTTTACAAAGGAGTGAGGGGAAAGTTACGGGAATAAAAAGGAAATATTACGGGAATAAAACACAGTCACAATTTAAATAGGGGAGGAAATGTTACGGGAATAAAACACAGATACAGTTTACAAATGAGTTAGGGTAAAGTTACGGGAATAAAACGGAATTATTACGGGAATAAAACACAGACACAATTTAAATAGGGGGAGCAACTGTTACGGGGATAAAACACAGATACAGTTTACAAAGGAGTGAGGGGAAAATTACGGGAATAGAAAATACCCAAAATTTATAAAGGAGCGAGTAGAACATTATCTGAATAAAACACAGATACTATTTATTAAAACGTGAGGGAAATATTACGGGAATAAAACTCAGACACAATTTAAATAGGGGGGTGGAAATGTTATGGGAATAAACCACAGATACAGTTTACAAAGGAGTGATGGGAAAGTTACGGGAATAAAAAGGAAATATTACGGGAATAAAACACAGACACAATTTAAACAGGGCGGATCAAATGTTGCGGAATAAAACACAGATACAGTTTAAAAGGAGTGAGGGGAAATTTACGGGAATAAAAAGGATATATTACGGGAATAAAACGCAGACACAATTTATAAAGGGGGGAGGAAATGTTACGAGAATAAAACACTGATACAGTTAACAAAGGAGTGAGGGGTAAGTTACGGGAATAAAAAGGAAATATGACGGGAATAAAACACAGACACAATTTATAAAGGGGGGAGGAAATGTTACGGGGATAAAACACAGATACAGTTTACAAAGGAATGAGGGGAAAGTTACAGGAATAAAAATTACCCAAAATTTATAAAGGCTTGAGGGAAATATTACCGGAATAAACCACAGACACAATATATAAAGGAAAATGGAAAAGTTACGCGAATAAAACACACATACAATTTATAAAAAGCAAGGATAACTTTGGAGGAATAAAACGCAGACACAATTTAAAAAGAGTGGAGGAAATGTTACGGACATAAAACACAGATACAGTTTACAAAGGAGTGAGGGGAAAGTTACGGGAATAAAAAGGAAATATTACGGGAATAAAACACAGACACAATTTATAAAGTGGGGAGGAAATGTAACGGGAATAAAACACAGATACATTTTTCAAAGGAGTGTGGAGAAAGTTAGGGGAATAAAAAGGAAATATTACGGGAATAAAACACAGACACAATTTAAACAGGGGGGTGGAAATGTTACGGGAATAAAACAGATACAGTTTACAAAGGAGTGAGGGGAATGTTACGGGAATAGAAAATACCCAAAATTTATAAAGGAGCATGTAGAATATTATCTGAATAAAACACAGATACTATTTATTAAAACGTTAGGGAAATATTACGGGAATAAAAGTCAGACACAATTTAAATAGGGGGGAGGAAATGTTACGAGAATAAAACACTGATACAGTTTACAAAGGAGTGAGGGGTATGTTACAGGAATAAAAAGGAAATATTACGGGAATAAAACACAGACACAATTTAAATAGGGGGAGGAAATGTTACGGGAATAAAGCACAGATACAGTTAACAAAGGAGTGAGGAGAAAGTTTGGGAAATAAAAAGGAAATATAACGGGAATAAAACACAAACACAATTTAAATAGGGGGGAGGAAATGTTACGGGAATAAAATACGGATACAGTTTACAAAGGAGTGTGGAGAAAGTTAGGGTAATAAAAAGGAAATAAAACACAGACACAATTTAAACAGGGGGGTGGAAATATTACGGGAATAAAACAGATACAGTTTACAAAGGAGTGAGGGGAAAGTTACGGGAATAAAAAGGAAATATTACGGGAATAACACACAGACACAATTTATAAGGAGAAAGGATAACTTTACAGAAATAAAACACAGAAACCATTTATATAAGGGTGAGGAAATATTACCTGAATAAACACAGATACAGTTTACAAAGGAGTGAGGGGAAAGTTACGGGATTAAAAAGGAAATATTACGGGAATAAAACACAGACACAATTTAAATAGGGGGGAGGAAATGTTACGGGAATAAAACAGAGATACAGTTTACAATGGAGTGAGGGGAAAGTTACGGCAATAAAAAGGAAACATTACGGGAATAAAACACAAACACAATTTAAATAGGGGGAGGAAATGTTACGGGAATAAAACACAGATACAGTTTACAAAGGAGTGAGGAGAAAGTTAGGGGAATAAAAAGGAAATATGACGGGAATAAAACACAGACACAATTTAAATAGGGAGAGCAACTGTTACGGGAATAAAACACAGATACAGTTTACAAAGGAGTGAGGGGAAAGTTACGGGAATAGAAAATACCCAAAATTTATAAAGGAGCGAGTAGAACATTATCTGAATAAAATACAGATACTATTTATTAAAACGTGAGGGAAATATTACGGAAATAAAACTCAGACACAATTTAAATAGGGGATAGGAAATGTTACCTAAATAAAACACAGATACAGTTTACAAAGGAGTGAGGGGAAAGTTACGGGAATAGAAAATACCCAAAATTTATAAAGGAGCGAGTAGAACATTATCGGAATAAAACACAGATACTATTTATTAAAACGTGAGGGAAATATTACGGGAATAAAACTCAGACACAATTTAAATAGGGGGGAGGAAATGTTACGGGAATAAAACACAGATACAGTTTACAAAGCACTGAGGGGAAAGTTACGGGAATAAAAAGCAAATATTACGGGAATAAAACACAGACACAATTTAAACAGGGGGAGGAAATGTTCCGGAATAAAACACAGATACAGTTTACAAAGGAGTGAGTGCAAAGTTAGGGAAATAAAACGGAAATATTACGGGAATAAAACACAGATACAATTTACAAAGTAGTGAGGGTAAAGTTACGGGAATAAAACGGAATTATTACGGGAATAAACACAGACACAATTTAAATAGGGGGAGCAACTGTTACGGGAATAAAACACAGATACAGTTTACAAAGGAGTGAGGGGAAAGTTACGGGAAAAGAAAATACCCAAAATTTATAAAGGAGCGAGTAGAATATTATGTGAATAAAACACAGATACTATTTATTAAAACGTGAGGGAAATATTACGGGAATAAAATTCAGACACAATTTAAATAGGGGGGAGGAAATGTTACGGGAATAAAACACAGATACAGTTTACAAAGGAGTGAGGGTAAAGTTACGGGAATAAAAAGGAAATATTACGGGAATAAAACACAGACACAATTTAAACAGGGGGAGGAAATGTTCCGGAATAAAACACAGATACAGTTTACAAAGGAGTGAGTGCAAAGTTTGGGAAATAAAACAGAAATATTACGGGAATAAAACAGAGATACAATTTACAAAGGAGTGAGGGTAAAGTTACGGGAATAAAACGGAATTATTACGGGAATAAAACACAGACACAATTTAAATAGGGGGAGCAACTGTTACGGGAATAAAACACAGATACAGTTTACAAAGGAGTGAGGGGAAAGTTACGGGAATAGAAAATACCCAAAATTTATAAAGGAGCGAGTACAATATTACGTGAATAAAACACAGATACTATTTATTAAAACGTGAGGGAAATATTACGGGAATAAAACTCAGACACAATTTAAATAGGGGGGTGGAAATGTTATGGGAATAAAACACAGATACAGTTAACAAAGGAGTGATGGGAAAGTTACGGGAATAAAAAGGAAATATTACGGGAATAAAACACAGACACAATTTAAACAGGGGGATAAAATGTTGCGGAATAAAACACAGATACAGTTTACAAAGGAGTGAGGGGAAAGTTACGGGAATAAAAAGGAAATATTACGGGAATAAAACACAGACACAATTTAAAAAGGGGGGAGGAAATGTTACGGGGATAAAACACAGATACAGTTTACAAAGGAATGAGGGGAAAGTTACAGGAATAAAAATTACCCAAAATTTATAAAGGCTTGAGGGAAATATTACCGGAATAAACCACAGACACAATTTATAAAGGAAAATGGAAAAGTTACGCGAATAAAACACACATACAATTTATAAAAAGCGAGGATAACTTTAGAGGAATAAAACGCAGACACAATTTAAAAAGGGCGGAGGAAATGTTACGGACATAAAACACAGATACAGTTTACGAAGGAGTGAGGGGAAAGTTACAGGAATAAAAAGGAAATATTACGGGAATAAAACACAGACACAATTTATAAAGTGGGGAGGAAATGTTATGGGAATAAAACACAGATGCAGTTTACAAAGGAGTGAGGGGAAAGTTACGGGAATAAAAAGGAAATATTACGGGAATAAAACACAGACATAATTTAAATAGGTGGAGGAACTGTAACGGCAATAAAACACAGATACATTTTTCAAAGGAGTGTGGAGAAAGTTAGGGGAATAAAAAGGAAATAGTACGGGAATAAAACACAGACACAATTTAAACAGGGGGGTGGAAATGTTACTGGAATAAAACAAATACAGTTTACAAAGGAGTGAGGTGAATGTTACGGGAATAGAAAACACCCAAAATTTATAAAGGAGCGTGTAGAACATTATCGGAATAAAACACAGATACTATTTATTAAAACGTGAGGGAAATATTACGGGAATAAAACTCAGACACAATTTAAATAGGGGGGAGGAAATGTTACGGGAATAAAACACAGATACACTTTACAAAGGAGTGAGGGTAAAGTTACGGGAATAAAAAGGAAATATTACGGGAATAAAACACAGACACAATTTAAACAGGGGGAGGAAATGTTCCGGAATAAAACACAGATACAGTTTACAAAGGAGTGAGTGCAAAGTTTGGGAAATAAAACAGAAATATTACGGGAATAAAACAGAGATACAATTTACAAAGGAGTGAGGGTAAAGTTACGGGAATAAAACGGAATTATTACGGGAATAAAACACAGACACAATTTAAATAGGGGGAGCAACTGTTACGGGAATAAAACACAGATACAGTTTACAAAGGAGTGAGGGGAAAGTTACGGGAATAGAAAATAACCAAAATTTATAAAGGAGCGAGTAGAATATTATGTGAATAAAACACAGATACTATTTATTAAAACGTGAGGGAAATATTACGGGAATAAAACTCAGACACAATTTAAATAGGGGGGAGGAAATGTTACGGGAATAAAACACAGATACACTTTACAAAGGAGTGAGGGTAAAGTTACGGGAATAAAAAGGAAATATTACGGGAATAAAACACAGACACAATTTAAACAGGGGGAGGAAATGTTCCGGAATAAAACACAGATACAGTTTACAAAGGAGTGAGTGCAAAGTTTGGGAAATAAAACAGAAATATTACGGGAATGAAACAGAGATACAATTTACAAAGGAGTGAGGGTAAAGTTACGGGAATAAAACGGAATTATTACGGGAATAAAACACAGACACAATTTAAATAGGGGGAGCAACTGTTACGGGAATAAAACACAGATACAGTTTACAAAGGAGTGAGGGGAAAGTTACGGGAATAGAAAATACCCAAAATTTATAAAGGAGCGAGTACAATATTACGTGAATAAAACACAGATACTATTTATTAAAACGTGAGGGAAATATTACGGGAATAAAACTCAGACACAATTTAAATAGGGGGGTGGAAATGTTATGGGAATAAAACACAGATACAGTTAACAAAGGAGTGATGGGAAAGTTACGGGAATAAAAAGGAAATATTACGGGAATAAAACACAGACACAATTTAAACAGGGGGATGAAATGTTGCGGAATAAAACACACATACAGTTTACAAAGGAGTGAGGGGAAAGTTACGGGAATAAAAAGGAAATATTACGGGAATAAAACACAGTCACAATTTAAATAGGGGAGGAAATGTTACGGGAATAAAACACAGATACAGTTTACAAATGAGTTAGGGTAAAGTTACGGGAATAAAACGGAATTATTACGGGAATAAAACACAGACACAATTTAAATAGGGGGAGCAACTGTTACGGGGATAAAACACAGATACAGTTTACAAAGGAGTGAGGAGTAAGTTACCGGGAATAGAAAATACCCAAAATTTATAAAGGAGCGAGTAGAACATTATCTGAATAAAACACAGATACTATTTATTAAAACGTGAGGGAAATATTACGGGAATAAAACTCAGACACAATTTGAATGGGGGGAGGAAATTTTACGGGAAAAAAAACACAGATACAGTTTACAAAGGAGTGAGGGGAAAGTTACGGGAATAAAAAGGAAATATTACGGGAATAAAACACAAACACAATTTAAATAGGGGGGGAGGAAATGTTACGGGAATAAAACACAGATACAGTTTACAAAGGAGTGAGGGGAAAGTTACGGGAATAGAAAATACCCAAAATTTATAAAGGAGCGAGTAGAACATTATCTGAATAAAACACAGATACTATTTATTAAAACGTGAGGGAAATATTACGGGAATAAAACTGAGACACAATTTAAATAGGGGGGAGGAAATGTTACGGAATAAAACACAGATACAGTTTACAAAGGAGTGAGGGGAAAGTTACGGGAATAAAAAGGAAATATTACGGGAATAAAACACAGACACAATTTAAACAGGGGTGAGGAAATGTTGCGGAATAAAACACAGATAGAGTTTACAAAGGAGTGAGTGGAAAGTTAGGGGAATAAAACGGAAATATTACGGGAATAAAACACAGTCACAATTTAAATAGGGGGAGGAAATGTTACGGGAATAAAACACAGATACAATGTACAAAGGAGTGAGGGTAAAGTTACGGGAATAAAACGGAGTTATTACGGGAATAAAACACAGACACAATTTAAATAGTTGGAGCAACTGTTACGGGAATAAAACACAGATACAGTTTACAAAGGAGTGAGGGGAAAGTTACGGGAATAGAAAATACCCAAAATTTATAAAGGAGCGAGTAGAACATTATCTGAATAAAACACAGATACTATTTGTTAAAACGTGAGGGAAACATTACGGGAATAAAACTCAGACACAATTTAAATAGGGGGGAGGAAATGTTACGGGAATAAAACACAGATACAGTTTACAAAGGAGTGAGGGGAAAGTTACGGGAATAAAAAGGATATATTACGGGAATAAAACACAGACACAATTTAAACAGGGGGGAGGAAATTTTGCGGAATAAAACACAGAAACAGTTTACAAAGGAGTGAGTGGAAAGTTAGGGGAATAAAACGGAAATATTACGGGAATAAAACACAGTCACAATTTAAATAGGGGGAGGAAATGTTACGGGAATAAAACACAGATACAATTTACAAAGGAGTGAGGGTAAAGTTACGGGAATAAAACGGAGTTATTACGGGAATAAAACACAGACACAATTTAAATAGGTGGAGCAACTGTTACGGGAATAAAACACAGATACAGTTTACAAAGGAGTGAGGGGAAAGTTACGGGAATAGAAAATACCCAAAATTTATAAAGGAGCGAGTAGAACATTATCTGAATAAAACACAGATACTATTTGTTAAAACGTGAGGGAAACATTACGGGAATAAAACTCAGACACAATTTAAATAGGGGGGAGGAAATGTTACGGGAATAAAACACAGATACAGTTTACAAAGGAGTGAGGGGAAAGTTACGGGAATAAAAAGGAAATATTACGGGAATAAAACACAGACACAATTTAAACAGGGGGGAGGAAATGTTGCGGAATAAAACACAGATACAGTTTACAAAGGAGTGAGTGGAAAGTTAGGGGTATAAAACGGAAATATTACGGGAATAAAACACAGTCACAATTTAAATAGGGGGAGGAAATGTTACGGGAATAAAAACAGGATACAATTTACAAAGGAGTGAGGGTAATGTTACGGGAATAAAACGGAATTATTACGGGAATAAAACACAGACACAATTTAAATAGGGGGAACAACTGTTACGGGAATAAAACACAGATACAGTTTACAAAGGAGTGAGGGGAAAGTTACGGGAATAGAAAATACCCAAAATTTATAAAGGAGCGAGTAGAACATTATCTGAATAAAACACAGATACTATTTATTAAAACGTGAGGGAAAATTTACGGGAATAAAACTCAGACACAATCTAAATAGGGGGAGGAGAGGTTACGGGAATAAAACACAGATACAGTTTACAAACGAGTGAGGGGAAAGGTTGGGGAATAAAACTGAAATATTACGGGAATAAAACACAGACACAATTTAAATAGGGGGAGGGAATGTTACGGGAATAAAACACAGATACAGTTAACAAAGGAGTGAGGGGTAAGTTACGGGAAGAAAAAGGAAATATTACGGGAATAAAACACAGACACAATTTATAAAGGGGGGATGAAATGTTACGGGGATAAAACACAGATACAGTTTATAAAGGAATGAGGGGAAAGTTACAGGAACAAAAATTACCCAAAATTTATAAAGGCTTGAGGGAAATATTACCGGAATAAACCACAGACACAATTTATAAAGGAAAATGGAAAAGTTACGCGAATAAAACACACATACAATTTATAAAAAGCGAGGATAACTTTAGAGGAATAAAACGCAGACACAATTTAAAAAGGGCGGAGGAAATATTACGGACATAATACACAGATACAATTTACAAAGGAGTGAGGGGAAAGTTACGGGAATAAAAAGGAAATATTACGGGAATAAAACACAAACACAATTTAAATAGGGGGGGGAGGAAATGTTATGGGAATAAAACACAGATGCAGTTTACAAAGGAGTGAGGGGAAAGTTACGGGAATAAAAAGGAAATATTACGGGAATAAAACACAAACACAATTTAAATAGGGGGGGGAGGAAATGTTACGGGAATAAAACACAGATACAGTTTACAAAGGAGTGAGGGGAAAGTTACGGGAATAGAAAATACCCAAAATTTATAAAGGAGCGAGTAGAACATTATCTGAATAAAACACAGATACTATTTATTAAAACGTGAGGGAAATATTACGGGAATAAAACTCAGACACAATTTAAACAGTGGGGAGGAAATCTTGCGGAATAAAACACAGATACAGTTTACAAAGGAGTGAGTGGAAAGTTAGGGGAATAAAACGGAAATATTACGGGAATGAAACACAGTCACAATTTAAATAGGGGGAGGAAATGTTAAGGGAATAAAACACAGATACAATTTACAAAGGAGTGAGGGTAAAGTTACGGGAATAAAACGGAATTATTACGGGAATAAAACACAGACACAATTTAAATAGGGGGAGCAACTGTTACGGGAATAAAACACAGATACAGTTTAAAAAGGAGTGAGGGGAAAGTTACGGGAATAGAAAATACCCAAAATTTATAAAGGAGCGAGTAGAACATTATCTGAATAAAACACAGATACTATTCATTAAAACGTGAGGGAAATATTACGGGAATAAAACTCAGACACAATTTAAATAGGTGGGTGGAAATGTTATGGGAATAAAACACAGATACAGTTTACAAAGGAGTGATGGGAAAGTTACGGGAATAAAAAGGAAATGTTACGGGAATAAAACACAGACACAATTTAAACAGGGGGGATGAAATGTTGCGGAATAAAACACAGATACAGTTTACAAAGGAGTAATGGGAAAGTTACGGGAATAGAAAACACCCAAAATTTATAAAGGAGCGTGTAGAACATTATCGGAATAAAACACAGATACTATTTATTAAAACGTGAGGGAAATATTACGGGAATAAAACTCAGACACAATTTAAATAGGGGGGAGGAAATGTTACGTGAATAAAACACAGATACAGTTTACAAAGGAGTGATGGGAAAGTTACGGGAATAAAAAGGAAATATTAAGGGAATAAAACACAGACTCAATTTAAACAGGGCGGAGGAAATGTTGCGGAATAAAACACAGATACAGTTTACAAAGGAGTGAGGGGAAAGTTAGGGGTATAAAACGGAAATATAACTGGAATTAAACACAAACACAATTTACATAGGGGGGAGGAAATGTTACGGGAATAAAACACAGATACAATGTACAAAGGAGTGAGTGTAAAGTTACGGGAATAAAACGGAGTTATTACGGGAATAAAACACAGACACAATTTAAATAGGGGGAGCAACTGTTACGGGAATAAAACACAGATACAGTTTACAAAGGAGTGAGGGGAAAGTTACGGGAATAGAAAATACCCAAAATTTATAAAGGAGCGAGTAGAACATTATCTGAATAAAACACAGATACTATTTGTTAAAACGTGAGGGAAACATTACGGGAATAAAACTCAGACACAATTTAAATAGGGGGGAGGAAATGTTACGGGAATAAAACACAGATACAGTTTACAAAGGAGTGAGGGGAAAGTTACGGGAATAAAAAGGAAATATTACGGGAATAAAACACAGACACAATTTAAACAGGGGGGAGGAAATTTTGCGGAATAAAACACAGATACAGTTTACAAAGGAGTGAGTGGAAAGTTAGGGGAATAAAACGGAATATTACGGGAATAAAACACAGTCACAATTTAAATAGGGGGAGGAAATGTTACGGGAATAAAACACAGATACAATTTACAAAGGAGTGAGGGTAAAGTTACGGGAATAAAACGGAATTATTACGGGAATAAAACACAGACACAATTTAAATAGGGGGAACAACTGTTACGGGAATAAAACACAGATACAGTTTACAAAGGAGTGAGGGGAAAGTTACGGGAATAGAAAATACCCAAAATTTATAAAGGAGCGAGTAGAACATTATCTGAATAAAACACAGATACTATTTATTAAAACGTGAGGGAAATATTACGGGAATAAAACTCAGACACAATTTAAATAGGAGGTGGAAATGTTATGGGAATAAAACACAGATACAGTTTACAAAGGAGTGATGGGAAAGTTACGGGAATAAAAAGGAAATATTACGGGAATAAAACATAGACACAATTTAAACAGGGGGGATGAAATGTTGCGGAATAAAACACAGATACAGTTTACAAAGGAGTGATGGGAAAGTTACGGGAATAAAAAGGAAATATTACGGGAATAAAACACAGACACAATTTAAACAGGGGGGATGAAATGTTGCGGAATAAAACAGAGATACAGTTTACAAAGGAGTGAGGGGAAAGTTACGGGAATAAAAAGGAAATATTACGGGAATAAAACACAGTCAAAATTTTAATAGGGTGAGGAAATGTTACGGGAATAAAACACCGACACAGTTTACAGATGAGTGAGGGTAAAGTTACGGGAATAAAACGGAATTATTACGGGAATAAAACACAGACATATTTTAAAGAGGGGGAGCAAATGTTACGGGAATAAAACACAGATACAGTTTACAAAGGAGTGAGGGGAAAGTTACGGGAATAGAAAATACCCAAAATTTATAAAGGAGCGAGTAGAACATTATCTGAATAAAACACAGATACTATTTGTTAAAACGTGAGGGAAACATTACGGGAATAAAACTCAGACACAATTTAAATAGGGGGGTGGAAATGTTACGGGAATAAAACACAGATACAGTTTACAAAGGAGTGAGGGGAAAGTTACGGGAATAAAAAGGAAATATTACGGGAATAAAACACAAACACAATTTAAATAGGGGGGGAGGAAATGTTACGGGAATAAAACACAGATACAGTTTACAAAGGAGTGAGGGGAAAGTTACGGGAATAGAAAATACCCAAAATTTATAAAGGAGCGAGTAGAACATTATCTGAATAAAACACAGATACTATTTATTAAAACGTGAGGGAAATATTACGGGAATAAAACTCAGACACAATTTAAACAGTGGGGAGGAAATCTTGCGGAATAAAACACAGATACAGTTTACAAAGGAGTGAGTGGAAAGTTAGGGGAATAAAACGGAAATATTACGGGAATGAAACACAGTCACAATTTAAATAGGGGGAGGAAATGTTAAGGGAATAAAACACAGATACAATTTACAAAGGAGTGAGGGTAAAGTTACGGGAATAAAACGGAATTATTACGGGAATAAAACACAGACACAATTTAAATAGGGGGAGCAACTGTTACGGGAATAAAACACAGATACAGTTTAAAAAGGAGTGAGGGGAAAGTTACGGGAATAGAAAATACCCAAAATTTATAAAGGAGCGAGTAGAACATTATCTGAATAAAACACAGATACTATTCATTAAAACGTGAGGGAAATATTACGGGAATAAAACTCAGACACAATTTAAATAGGTGGGTGGAAATGTTATGGGAATAAAACACAGATACAGTTTACAAAGGAGTGATGGGAAAGTTACGGGAATAAAAAGGAAATGTTACGGGAATAAAACACAGACACAATTTAAACAGGGGGGATGAAATGTTGCGGAATAAAACACAGATACAGTTTACAAAGGAGTAATGGGAAAGTTACGGGAATAGAAAACACCCAAAATTTATAAAGGAGCGTGTAGAACATTATCGGAATAAAACACAGATACTATTTATTAAAACGTGAGGGAAATATTACGGGAATAAAACTCAGACACAATTTAAATAGGGGGGAGGAAATGTTACGTGAATAAAACACAGATACAGTTTACAAAGGAGTGATGGGAAAGTTACGGGAATAAAAAGGAAATATTAAGGGAATAAAACACAGACTCAATTTAAACAGGGCGGAGGAAATGTTGCGGAATAAAACACAGATACAGTTTACAAAGGAGTGAGGGGAAAGTTAGGGGTATAAAACGGAAATATAACTGGAATTAAACACAAACACAATTTACATAGGGGGGAGGAAATGTTACGGGAATAAAACACAGATACAATGTACAAAGGAGTGAGTGTAAAGTTACGGGAATAAAACGGAGTTATTACGGGAATAAAACACAGACACAATTTAAATAGGGGGAGCAACTGTTACGGGAATAAAACACAGATACAGTTTACAAAGGAGTGAGGGGAAAGTTACGGGAATAGAAAATACCCAAAATTTATAAAGGAGCGAGTAGAACATTATCTGAATAAAACACAGATACTATTTGTTAAAACGTGAGGGAAACATTACGGGAATAAAACTCAGACACAATTTAAATAGGGGGGAGGAAATGTTACGGGAATAAAACACAGATACAGTTTACAAAGGAGTGAGGGGAAAGTTACGGGAATAAAAAGGAAATATTACGGGAATAAAACACAGACACAATTTAAACAGGGGGGAGGAAATTTTGCGGAATAAAACACAGATACAGTTTACAAAGGAGTGAGTGGAAAGTTAGGGGAATAAAACGGAATATTACGGGAATAAAACACAGTCACAATTTAAATAGGGGGAGGAAATGTTACGGGAATAAAACACAGATACAATTTACAAAGGAGTGAGGGTAAAGTTACGGGAATAAAACGGAATTATTACGGGAATAAAACACAGACACAATTTAAATAGGGGGAACAACTGTTACGGGAATAAAACACAGATACAGTTTACAAAGGAGTGAGGGGAAAGTTACGGGAATAGAAAATACCCAAAATTTATAAAGGAGCGAGTAGAACATTATCTGAATAAAACACAGATACTATTTATTAAAACGTGAGGGAAATATTACGGGAATAAAACTCAGACACAATTTAAATAGGAGGTGGAAATGTTATGGGAATAAAACACAGATACAGTTTACAAAGGAGTGATGGGAAAGTTACGGGAATAAAAAGGAAATATTACGGGAATAAAACATAGACACAATTTAAACAGGGGGGATGAAATGTTGCGGAATAAAACACAGATACAGTTTACAAAGGAGTGAGGGGAAAGTTACGGGAATAAAAAGGAAATATTACGGGAATAAAACACAGTCAAAATTTTAATAGGGTGAGGAAATGTTACGGGAATAAAACACCGACACAGTTTACAGATGAGTGAGGGTAAAGTTACGGGAATAAAACGGAATTATTACGGGAATAAAACACAGACATATTTTAAAGAGGGGGAGCAAATGTTACGGGAATAAAACACAGATACAGTTTACAAAGGAGTGAGGGGAAACTTCCGGGAATAGAAAATACCCAAAATTTATAAAGGAGCGAGTAGAACATTATCTGAATAAAACACAGATGCTATTTATTAAAACGTAAGGGAAATATTACGGGAATAAAACTCAGACACAATTTAAATAGGGGGGTGGAAATTTTATGGGAATAAAACACAGATACAGTTTACAAAGGAGTGATGGGAAAGTTACGGGAATAAAAAGGAAATATTACTGGAATAAAACACAGACACAATTTAAACAGGGGGGATGAAATGTTGCGGAATAAAACACAGATACAGTTTACAAAGGAGTGAGTGGAAAGTTACGGGAATAAAAAGGAAATATTATGGAAATAAAGCACAGTCATATTTTAAATAGGGGGAGGAAATGTTACGGGAATAAAACACAGATACAGTTTACAAATGAGTGAGGGTAAAGTTACGGGAATAAAACGGAATTATTACGGGAATAAAACACAGACACAATTTAAATAGGGGGAGCAACTGTTACGGGAATAAAACACAGATACAGTTTACAAAGGAGTGAGGGGAGAGTTACGGGAATAGAAAATACCCAAAATTTATAAAGGAGCGAGTAGAACATTATCTGAATAAAGCACAGATACTATTTATTAAAGCGTGAGGGAAATATTACGGGAATAAAACTCAGACACAATTTAAATAGGGGGGGTGGAAATGTTACGAGAATAAAACACTGATACAGTTTACAAAGGAGTGAGGGGAAAGTTTCGGGAAAAAAAGGAAATATTACGGGAATAAAACACAGACACAATCTAAATAGGGGGAGGAAAGGTTACGGGAATAAAACACAGATACAGTTTACAAACGAGTGAGGGGAAAGTTAGGAGAATAAAACGGAAATATTACGGGAATAAAACACAGACACAATTTAAATAGGGGGAGGAAATGTTACGGGAATAAAACACAGATACAGTTAACAAAGGAGTGAGGGGTAATTTACGGGAATAGAATGGAAATATTACGGGAATAAAACACAGACACAATTTAAATAGGGGGAGCAACTGTTACGGGAATAAAACACAGATACTATTTACAAAGGAGTGAGGGGAAAGTTACGGGAATAGAAAATACCCAAAATTTATAAAGGAGCGAGTAGAACATTATCTGAATAAAACACAGATACTATTTGTTAAAACGTGAGGGAAACATTACGGGAATAAAACTCAGACACAATTTAAATAGGGGGGTGGAAATGTTACGGGAATAAAACACAGATACAGTTTACAAAGGAGTGAGGGGAAAGTTACGGGAATAAAAAGGAAATATTACGGGAATAAAACACAGACACAATTTAAACAGGGGGGAGGAAATTTTGCGGAATAAAACACAGATACAGTTTACAAAGGAGTGAGTGGAAAGTTAGGGGAATAAAACGGAAATATTACGGGAATAAAACACAGTCAATTTAAATAGGGGGAGGAAATGTTACGGGAATAAAACACAGATACAATTTACAAAGGAGTGAGGGTAAAGTTACGGGAATAAAACGGAATTATTACGGGAATAAAACACAGACACAATTTAAATAGGGGGAACAACTGTTACGGGAATAAAACACAGATACAGTTTACAAAGGAGTGAGGGGAAAGTTACGGGAATAGAAAATACCCAAAATTTATAAAGGAGCGAGTAGAACATTATCTGAATAAAACACAGATACTATTTATTAAAACGTGAGGGAAATATTACGGGAATAAAACTCAGACACAATTTAAATAGGAGGTGGAAATGTTATGGGAATAAAACACAGATACAGTTTACAAAGGAGTGATGGGAAAGTTACGGGAATAAAAAGGAAATATTACGGGAATAAAACATAGACACAATTTAAACAGGGGGGATGAAATGTTGCGGAATAAAACACAGATACAGCTTACAAAGGAGTGATGGGAAAGTTACGGGAATAAAAAGGAAATATTACGGGAATAAAACACAGACACAATTTAAACAGGGGGGATGAAATGTTGCGGAATAAAACACAGATACAGTTTACAAAGGAGTGAGGGGAAAGTTACGGGAATAAAAAGGAAATGTTACGGGAATAAAACACAGTCAAAATTTAAATAGGGTGAGGAAATGTTACGGGAATAAAACACCGACACAGTTTACAAATGAGTGAGGGTAAAGTTACGGGAATAAAACGGAATTATTACGGGAATAAAACACAGACACATTTTAAAGAGGGGGAGCAAATGTTACGGGAATAAAACACAGATACAGTTTACAAAGGAGTGAGGGGAAACTTCCGGGAATAGAAAATACCCAAAATATATAAAGGAGCGAGTAGAACATTATCTGAATAAAACACAGATACTATTTATTAAAACGTAAGGGAAATATTACGGGAATAAAACTCAGACACAATTTAAATAGGGGGGTGGAAATTTTATGGGAATAAAACACAGATACAGTTTACATAGGAGTGATGGGAAAGTTACGGGAATAAAAAGGAAATATTACGGGAATAAAACACAGACACAATTTAAACAGGGGGGATGAAATGTTGCGGAATAAAACACAGATACAGTTTACAAAGGAGTGAGGGGAAAGTTACGGGAATAAAAAGGAAATATTATGGAAATAAAACACAGTCATATTTTAAATAGGGGGAGGAAATGTTACGGGAATAAAACACAGATACAGTTTACAAATGAGTGAGGGTAAAGTTACGGGAATAAAACGGAATTATTACGGGAATAAAACACAGACACAATTTAAATAGGGGGAGCAACTGTTACGGGAATAAAACACAGATACAGTTTACAAAGGAGTGAGGGGAGAGTTACGGGAATAGAAAATACCCAAAATTTATAAAGGAGCGAGTCGAACATTATCTGAATAAAGCACAGATACTATTTATTAAAGCGTGAGGGAAATATTACGGGAATAAAACTCAGACACAATTTAAATAGGGGGGGTGGAAATGTTACGAGAATAAAACACTGATACAGTTTACAAAGGAGTGAGGGGAAAGTTTCGGGAAAAAAAGGAAATATTACGGGAATAAAACACAGACACAATCTAAATAGGGGGAGGAAAGGTTACGGGAATAAAACACAGATACAGTTTACAAACGAGTGAGGGGAAAGTTAGGAGAATAAAACGGAAATATTACGGGAATAAAACACAGACACAATTTAAATAGGGGGAGGAAATGTTACGGGAATAAAACACAGATACAGTTAACAAAGGAGTGAGGGGTAATTTACGGGAATAGAATGGAAATATTACGGGAATAAAACACAGACACAATTTAAATAGGGGGAGCAACTGTTACGGGAATAAAACACAGATACTATTTACAAAGGAGTGAGGGGAAAGTTACGGGAATAGAAAATACCCAAAATTTATAAAGGAGCGAGTAGAACATTATCTGAATAAAACACAGATACTATTTGTTAAAACGTGAGGGAAACATTACGGGAATAAAACTCAGACACAATTTAAATAGGGGGGTGGAAATGTTACGGGAATAAAACACAGATACAGTTTACAAAGGAGTGAGGGGAAAGTTACGGGAATAAAAAGGAAATATTACGGGAATAAAACACAGACACAATTTAAACAGGGGGGAGGAAATTTTGCGGAATAAAACACAGATACAGTTTACAAAGGAGTGAGTGGAAAGTTAGGGGAATAAAACGGAAATATTACGGGAATAAAACACAGTCAATTTAAATAGGGGGAGGAAATGTTACGGGAATAAAACACAGATACAATTTACAAAGGAGTGAGGGTAAAGTTACGGGAATAAAACGGAATTATTACGGGAATAAAACACAGACACAATTTAAATAGGGGGAACAACTGTTACGGGAATAAAACACAGATACAGTTTACAAAGGAGTGAGGGGAAAGTTACGGGAATAGCAAATACCCAAAATTTATAAAGGAGCGAGTAGAACATTATCTGAATAAAACACAGATACTATTTATTAAAACGTGAGGGAAATATTACGGGAATAAAACTCAGACACAATTTAAATAGGAGGTGGAAATGTTATGGGAATAAAACACAGATACAGTTTACAAAGGAGTGATGGGAAAGTTACGGGAATAAAAAGGAAATATTACGGGAATAAAACATAGACACAATTTAAACAGGGGGGATGAAATGTTGCGGAATAAAACACAGATAAAGCTTACAAAGGAGTGATGGGAAAGTTACGGGAATAAAAAGGAAATATTACGGGAATAAAACACAGACACAATTTAAACAGGGGGGATGAAATGTTGCGGAATAAAACACAGATACAGTTTACAAAGGAGTGAGGGGAAAGTTACGGGAATAAAAAGGAAATGTTACGGGAATAAAACACAGTCAAAATTTAAATAGGGTGAGGAAATGTTACGGGAATAAAACACCGACACAGTTTACAAATGAGTGAGGGTAAAGTTACGGGAATAAAACGGAATTATTACGGGAATAATACACAGACACATTTTAAAGAGGGGGAGCAAATGTTACGGGAATAAAACACAGATACAGTTTACAAAGGAGTGAGGGGAAACTTCCGGGAATAGAAAATACCCAAAATATATAAAGGAGCGAGTAGAACATTATCTGAATAAAACACAGATACTATTTATTAGAACGTAAGAGAAATATTACGGGAATAAAACTCAGACACAATTTAAATAGGGGGGTGGAAATTTTATGGGAATAAAACACAGATACAGTTTACAAAGGAGTGATGGGAAAGTTACGGGAATAAAAAGGAAATATTACGGGAATAAAACACAGACACAATTTAAACAGGGGGGATGAAATGTTGCGGAATAAAACACAGATACAGTTTACAAAGGAGTGTGGGGAAAGTTACGGGAATAAAAAGGAAATATTATGGAAATAAAACACAGTCATATTTTAAATAGGGGGAGGAAATGTTACGGGAATAAAACACAGATACAGTTTACAAATGAGTGAGGGTAAAGTTACGGGAATAAAACGGAATTATTACGGGAATAAAACACAGACACAATTTAAATAGGGGGAGCAACTGTTACGGGAATAAAACACAGATACAGTTTACAAAGGAGTGAGGGGAGAGTTCTTCTTCTTTCTCTTTGGCTTGGCTTCGCGGACGAAGATTTATGGAGGGGGTAAAAAGTCCACGTCAGCTGCAGGCTCGTTTGTGGCTGACCAGTCCGATGCGGGACAGGCAGACACGATTGCAGCGGTTGCAAGGGAAAATTAGTTGGTTGGGGTTGGGTGTTGGGTTTTTCCTCCTTTGCCTTTTGTCAGTGAGGTGGGCTCTGCGGTCTTCTTCAAAGGAGGCTGCTGCCCGCCAAACTGTGAGGCGCCAAGATGCACGGTTTGAGGCGTTATCAGCCCACTGGCGGTGGTCAATGTGGCAGGCACCAAGAGATTTCTTTAGGCAGTCCTTGTACCTTTTCTTTCGTCATCGACAGCATCGAGGGGAGAGTTATGGGAATAGAAAATACCCAAAATTTATAAAGGAGCGAGTAGAACATTATCTGACTAAAACACAGATACTATTTATTAAAGCGTGAGGGAAATATTACGGGAATAAAACACAGACACAATTTAAATAGGGGGAGGAAATGTTACGGGAATAAAACACTGATACAGTTAACAAAGGAGTGAGGGGTAATTTACGGGAATAAAATTGAAATATTACGGGAATAAAACACAGACACAATTTAAAAAGGGGGAGGAAATGTTACGGGGATAAAACACAGATACAGTTTACAAAGGAATGAGGGGAAAGTTACAGGAATAAAAATTACCCAAAATTTATAAAGGCTTGAGGGAAATATTACCGGAATAAACCACAGACACAATTTATAAAGGAAAATGGAAAAGTTACGCGAATAAAACACACATACAATTTATAAAAAGCGAGGATAACTTTAGAGGAATAAAACGCAGACACAATTTAAAAAGGGCGGAGGAAATGTTACGGACATAAAACACAGATACAGTTTACAAAGGAGTGAGGGGAAAGTTACAGGAATAAAAAGGAAATATTACGGGAATAAAACACAGACACAATTTATAAAGTGGGGAGGAAATGTTATGGGAATAAAACACAGATGCAGTTTACAAAGGAGTGAGGGGAAAGTTACGGGAATAAAAAGGAAATATTACGGAATAAAACACAGACATAATTTAAATAGGTGGAGGAACTGTAACGGGAATAAAACACAGATACATTTTTCAAAGGAGCGTGGAGAAAGTTAGGGGAATAAAAAGGAAATAGTACGGGAATAAAACACAGACACAATTTAAACAGGGGGGTGGAAATGTTACTGGAATAAAACAAATACAGTTTACAAAGGAGTGAGGTGAATGTTACGGGAATAGAAAACACCCAAAATTTATAAAGGAGCGTGTAGAACATTATCGGAATAAAACACAGATACTATTTATTAAAACGTGAGGAAAATATTACGGGAATAAAACTCAGACACAATTTAAATAGGGGGGAGGAAATGTTACGGGAATAAAACACAGATACAGTTTACAAAGCACTGAGGGGAAAGTTACGGGAATAAAAAGGAAATATTACGGGAATAAAACACAGACACAATTTAAACAGGGGGAGGAAATGTTCCGGAATAAAACACAGATACAGTTTACAAAGGAGTGAGTGCAAAGTTAGGGAAATAAAACGGAAATATTACGGGAATAAAACACAGATACAATTTACAAAGTAGTGAGGGTAAAGTTACGGGAATAAAACGGAATTATTACGGGAATAAAACACAGACACAATTTAAATAGGGGGAGCAACTGTTACGGGAATAAAACACAGATACAGTTTACAAAGGAGTGAGGGGAAAGTTACGGGAATAGAAAATACCCAAAATTTATAAAGGAGCGAGTAGAATATTATGTGAATAAAACACAGATACTATTTATTAAAACGTGAGGGAAATATTACGGGAATAAAACTCAGACACAATTTAAATAGGGGGGAGGAAATGTTACGGGAATAAAACACAGATACAGTTTACAAAGGAGTGAGGGTAAAGTTACGGGAATAAAAAGGAAATATTACGGGAATAAAACACAGACACAATTTAAACAGGGGGAGGAAATGTTCCGGAATAAAACACAGATACAGTTTACAAAGGAGTGAGTGCAAAGTTTGGGAAATAAAACAGAAATATTACGGGAATAAAACAGAGATACAATTTACAAAGGAGTGAGGGTAAAGTTACGGGAATAAAACGGAATTATTACGGGAATAAAACACAGACACAATTTAAATAGGGGGAGCAACTGTTACGGGAATAAAACACAGATACAGTTTACAAAGGAGTGAGGGGAAAGTTACGGGAATAGAAAATACCCAAAATTTATAAAGGAGCGAGTACAATATTATGTGAATAAAACACAGATACTATTTATTAAAACGTGAGGGAAATATTACGGGAATAAAACTCAGACACAATTTAAATAGGGGGGTGGAAATGTTATGGGAATAAAACACAGATACAGTTAACAAAGGAGTGATGGGAAAGTTACGGGAATAAAAAGGAAATATTACGGGAATAAAACACAGACACAATTTAAACAGGGGGAGCAACTGTTACGGGAATAAAACACAGATACAGTTTACAAAGGAGTGAGGGGAAAGTTACGGGAATAGAAAATACCCAAAATTTATAAAGGAGCGAGTACAATATTATGTGAATAAAACACAGATACTATTTATTAAAACGTGAGGGAAATATTACGGGAATAAAACTCAGACACAATTTAAATAGGGGGGTGGAAATGTTATGGGAATAAAACACAGATACAGTTAACAAAGGAGTGATGGGAAAGTTACGGGAATAAAAAGGAAATATTACGGGAATAAAACACAGACACAATTTAAACAGGGGGATGAAATGTTGCGGAATAAAACACAGATACAGTTTACAAAGGAGTGAGGGAAAAGTTACGGGAATAAAAAGGAAATATTACGGGAATAAAACACAGTCACAATTTAAATAGGGGAGGAAATGTTACGGGAATAAAACACAGATACAGTTTACAAATGAGTTAGGGTAAAGTTACGGGAATAAAACGGAATTATTACGGGAATAAAACACAGACACAATTTAAATAGGGGGAGCAACTGTTACGGGGATAAAACACAGATACAGTTTACAAAGGAGTGAGGGGAAAATTACGGGAATAGAAAATACCCAAAATTTATAAAGGAGCGAGTAGAACATTATCTGAATAAAACACAGATACTATTTATTAAAACGTGAGGGAAATATTACGGGAATAAAACTCAGACACAATTTAAATAGGGGGGTGGAAATGTTATGGGAATAAACCACAGATACAGTTTACAAAGGAGTGATGGGAAAGTTACGGGAATAAAAAGGAAATATTACGGGAATAAAACACAGACACAATTTAAACAGGGCGGATCAAATGTTGCGGAATAAAACACAGATACAGTTTAAAAGGAGTGAGGGGAAATTTACGGGAATAAAAAGGATATATTACGGGAATAAAACACAGACACAATTTATAAAGGGGGGAGGAAATGTTACGAGAATAAAACACTGATACAGTTAACAAAGGAGTGAGGGGTAAATTACGGGAATAAAAAGGAAATATTACGGGAATAAAACACAGACACAATTTATAAAGGGGGGAGGAAATGTTACGGGGATAAAACACAGATACAGTTTACAAAGGAATGAGGGGAAAGTTACAGGAATAAAAATTACCCAAAATTTATAAAGGCTTGAGGGAAATATTACCGGAATAAACCACAGACACAATATATAAAGGAAAATGGAAAAGTTACGCGAATAAAACACACATACAATTTATAAAAAGCAAGGATAACTTTGGAGGAATAAAACGCAGACACAATTTAAAAAGAGTGGAGGAAATGTTACGGACATAAAACACAGATACAGTTTACAAAGGAGTGAGGGGAAAGTTACGGGAATAAAAAGGAAATATTACTGGAATAAAACACAGACAGAATTTATAAAGTGGGGAGGAAATGTAACGGGAATAAAACACAGATACATTTTTCAAAGGAGTGTGGAGAAAGTTAGGGGAATAAAAAGGAAATATTACGGGAATAAAACACAGACACAATTTAAACAGGGGGGTGGAAATGTTACGGGAATAAAACAGATACAGTTTACAAAGGAGTGAGGGGAATGTTACGGGAATAGAAAATACCCAAAATTTATAAAGGAGCATGTAGAACATTATCTGAATAAAACACAGATACTATTTATTAAAACGTTAGGGAAATATTACGGGAATAAAAGTCAGACACAATTTAAATAGGGGGGAGGAAATGTTACGAGAATAAAACACTGATACAGTTTACAAAGGAGTGAGGGGTATGTTACAGGAATAAAAAGGAAATATTACGGGAATAAAACACAGACACAATTTAAATAGGGGGAGGAAATGTTACGGGAATAAAGCACAGATACAGTTAACAAAGGAGTGAGGAGAAAGTTTGGGAAATAAAAAGGAAATATAACGGGAATAAAACACAAACACAATTTAAATAGGGGGGAGGAAATGTTACGGGAATAAAATACAGATACAGTTTACAAAGGAGTGTGGAGAAAGTTAGGGTAATAAAAAGGAAATATTACGGGAATAACACACAGACACAATTTATAAGGAGAAAGGATAACTTTACAGAAATAAAACACAGAAACCATTTATATAAGGGTGAGGAAATATTACCTGAATAAACACAGATACAGTTTACAAAGGAGTGAGGGGAAAGTTACGGGATTAAAAAGGAAATATTACGGGAATAAAACACAGACACAATTTAAATAGGCGGGAGGAAATGTTACGGGAATAAAACAGAGATACAGTTTACAATGGAGTGAGGGGAAAGTTACGGCAATAAAAAGGAAACATTACGGGAATAAAACACAAACACAATTTAAATAGGGGGAGGAAATGTTACGGGAATAAAACACAGATACAGTTTACAAAGGAGTGAGGAGAATGTTAGGGGACTAAAATGGAAATATGACGGGAATAAAACACAGACACAATTTAAATAGGGGGAGCAACTGGTACGGGAATAAAACACAGATACAGTTTACAAAGGAGTGAGGGGAAAGTTACGGGAATAGAAAATACCCAAAATTTATAAAGGAGCGAGTAGAACATTATCTGAATAAAATACAGATACTATTTATTAAAACGTGAGGGAAATATTACGGAAATAAAACTCTGACACAATTTAAATAGGGGATAGGAAATGTTACCTAAATAAAACACAGATACAGTTTACAAAGGAGTGAGGAGAATCTAACGGGAATAAAAAGGAAATATTACGGGAATAAAACACAGACAAAATTTAAACAGGGGGAGGAAATGTTCCGGAATAAAACACAGATACAGTTTAAACAGGGGGAGGAAATGTTCCGGAATAAAACACAGATACAGTTTACAAAGGAGTGAGTGCAAAGTTAGGGAAATAAAACGGAAATATTACGGGAATAAAACACAGATACAATTTACAAAGGAGTGATGGTAAAGTTACGGGAATAAAACGGAATTATTACTGGAATAAAACACAGACACAATTTAAATAGGGGGAGCAACTGTTACGGGAATAAAACACAGATACAGTTTACAAAGGAGTGAGGGAAAAGTTACGGGAATAGAAAATACCCAAAATTTATAAAGGAGCGAGTAGAATATTATGTGAATAAAACACAGATACTATTTATTAAAACGTGAGGGAAATATTACGGGAATAAAACTCAGACACAATTTAAATAGGGGGGTGGAAATGTTATGGGAATAAAACACAGATACAGTTAACAAAGGAGTGATGGGAAAGTTACGGGAATAAAAAGAAAGATTACGGGAATAAAACACAGACACAATTTAAACAGGGGGGATGAAATGTTGCGGAATAAAACACAGATACAGTTTAAAAGGAGTGAGGGGAAAGTTACGGGAATAAAAAGGATACATTACGGGAATAAAACACAGACACAATTTATAAAGGGGGGAGGAAATGTTACGAGAATAAAACACTGATACAGTTAACAAAGGAGTGCGGGGTAAGTTACGGGAATAAAAAGGAAATATTACGGGAATAAAACACAGACACAATTTATAAAGGGGGGAGGAAATGTTACGGGGATAAAACACAGATACAGTTTACAAAGGAATGAGGGGAAAGTTACAGGAATAAAAATTACCCAAAATTTATAAAGGCTTGAGGGAAATATTACCGGAATAAACCACAGACACAATTTATAAAGGAAAATGGAAAGGTTACGCGAATAAAATACACATACAATTTATAAAAAGCAAGGATAACTTTGAAGGAATAAAACGCAGACACAATTTAAAAAGGGTGGAGGAAATGTTACGGGGATAAAACACAGATACAGTTTACAAAGGAATGAGGGGAAAGTTACAGGAATAAAAATTACCCAAAATTTATAAAGGCTTGAAGGAAATATTACCGGAATAAACCACAGACACAATTTATAAAGGAAAATGGAAAGGTTACGCAAATAAAACACACATACAATTTATAAAAAGCAAGGATAACTTTGGAGGAATAAAACGCAGACACAATTTAAAAAGGGTGGAGGAAATGTTACGGACATAAAACACAGATACAGTTTACAAAGGAGTGAGGGGAAAGTTACGGGAATAAAAAGGAAATATTACGGGAATAAAACACAGACACAATTTATAAAGTGGGGAGGAAATGTTATGGAAATAAAACACAGATGCAGTTTACAAAGGAGTGAGGGGAAAGTTACGGGAATAAAAAGGAAATTACGGGAATAAAACACAGACATAATTTAAATAGGGGGATGAAATGTAACGGGAATAAAACACAGATACATTTTTCAAAGGAGTGTGGAGAAAGTTAGGGGAATAAAAAGGAAATATTACGGGAATAAAACACAGACACAATTTAAACAGGGGGGTGGAAATGTTACGGGAATAAAGCAGATACAGTTTACTAAGGAGTGAGGGGAATGTTACGGGAATAGAGAATACCCAAAATTTATAAAGGAGCATGTAGAACATTATCTGAATAAAACACAGATACTATTTATTAAAACGTTAGGGAAATATTACGGGAATAAAAGTCAGACACAATTTAAATAGGGGGGAGGAAATGTTACGAGAATAAAACACTGATACAGTTTACAAAGGAGTGAGGGGTATGTTACAGGAATAAAAAGGAAATATTACGGGAATAAAACACAGACTCAATTTAAATAGGGGGAGGAAATGTTACGGGAATAAAACACAGATACAGTTTACAAAGGAGTGCGGGGAAAGTTACGGGAATAGAAAGGAAATATTACGGGAATAAAACACAAACACAATTTAAATAGTGGGAAGGAAATGCTACGGACATAAAGCACAGATACAGTTTACAAAGGAGTGAGGGGAAAATTAGGGGAATAAAACGGAAATATTACGGGAATAAAACACAGACACAATTTAAATAGGGGGAGGAAATGTTACGGGAATAAAACAGAGATACAGTTTACAAGGGAGTGAGGGGAAAGTTACGGGAAAAAAAAGGAAATCTTCTTTGGCTTGGCTTCGCGGACGAAGATTTATGGAGGGGGTAAAAGTCCACTTCAGCTGCAGGCTCGTTTGTGGCTCACAAGTCCGATGCGGGACAGGCAGACACGATTGCAGCGGTTGCAAGGGAAAATTGGTTGGTTGGGGTTGGGTGTTGGGTTTTTCCTCCTTTGCCTTTTGTCAGTGAGGTGGGCTCTGCGGTCTTCTTCAAGGGAGGTTGCTGCCCGCCAAACTGTGAGGCGCCAAGATGCACGGTTTGAGGCGTTATCAGCCCACTGGCGGTGGTCAATGTGGCAGGCACCAAGAGATTTCTTTAGGCTGTCCTTGTACCTTTTTTTTGGTGCACCTCTGTCACGGTGGCCAGTGGAGAGCTCGCCATACAACACGATCTTGGGAAGGCGATGGTCCTCCATTCTGGAGACGTGACCCATCCAGCGCAGCTGGATCTTCAGCAGCGTGGACTCGATGCTGTCGACCTCTGCAATCTCGAGTACTTCGACGTTAGGGGTGTAAGCGCTCCAATTGATGTTGAGGATGGAGCGGAGACAACGCTGGTGGAAGCGTTCTAGGAGCCGTAGGTGGTGCCGGTAGAGGACCCATGATTCGGAGCCGAACCGGAGTGTGGGTATGACAACGGTTCTGTATACGCTTATCTTTGTGAGGTTTTTCAGTTGGTTCTTTTTCCAGACTCTTTTGTGTAGTCTTCCAAAATGGAAAGATAACGGGAATAAAACACAAACACAATTTAAATATGGGGGAGTAAATGTTCTGGGAATAAAACACAGATACAGTTTACAAAGGAGTGAGTGCAAAGTTAGGGAAATAAAACGGAAATATTACGGGAATAAAACACAGATACAATTTACAAAGGAGTGATGGTAAAGTTACGTGAATAAAACGGAATTATTACTGGAATAAAACACAGACACAATTTAAATAGGGGGAGCAACTGTTACGGGAATAAAACACAGATACAGTTTACAAAGGAGTGAGGGGAAAGTTACGGGAATAGAAAATACCCAAAATTTATAAAGGAGCGAGTAGAATATTATGTGAATAAAACACAGATACTATTTATTAAAACGTGAGGGAAATATTACGGGAATAAAACTCAGACACAATTTAAATAGGGGGGTGGAAATGTTATGGGAATAAAACACAGATACAGTTAACAAAGGAGTGATGGGAAAGTTACGGGAATAAAAAGAAAGATTACGGGAATAAAACACAGACACAATTTAAACAGGGGGGATGAAATGTTGCGGAATAAAACACAGATACAGTTTAAAAGGAGTGAGGGGAAAGTTACGAGAATAAAAAGGATACATTACGGGAATAAAACACAGACACAATTTATAAAGGGGGGAGGAAATGTTACGAGAATAAAACACTGATACAGTTAACAAAGGAGTGCGGGGTAAGTTACGGGAATAAAAAGGAAATATTACGGGAATAAAACACAGACACAATTTATAAAGGGGGGAGGAAATGTTACGGGGATAAAACACAGATACAGTTTACAAAGGAATGAGGGGAAAGTTACAGGAATAAAAATTACCCAAAATTTATAAAGGCTTGAGGGAAATATTACCGGAATAAACCACAGACACAATTTATAAAGGAAAATGGAAAGGTTACGCGAATAAAATACACATACAATTTATAAAAAGCAAGGATAACTTTGAAGGAATAAAACGCAGACACAATTTAAAAAGGGTGGAGGAAATGTTACGGACATAAAACACAGATACAGTTTACAAAGGAGTGAGGGGAAAGTTACGGGAATAAAAAGGAAATATTACGGGAATAAAACACAGACACAATTTATAAAGTGGGGAGGAAATGTTATGTAAATAAAACACAGATGCAGTTTACAAAGGAGTGAGGGGAAAGTTACGGGAATAAAAAGGAAATTACGGGAATAAAACACAGACATAATTTAAATAGGGGGATGAAATGTAACGGGAATAAAACACAGATACATTTTTCAAAGGAGTGTGGAGAAAGTTAGGGGAATAAAAAGGAAATATTACGGGAATAAAACACAGACACAATTTAAACAGGGGGGAGGAAATGTTACGGGAATAAAACAGATACAGTTTACAAAGGAGTGAGTGCAAAGTTAGGGTAATAAAACAGAAATATTACGGGAATAAAACAGAGATACAATTTACAAAGGAGTGAGGGTAAAGTTACGGGAATAAAACGGAATTATTACGGGAATAAAACACAGACACCATTTAAATAGGGGGAGCAACTGTTACGGGAATAAAACACAGTTACAGTTTACAAAGGAGTGAGGGGAAAGTTACGGGAATAGAAAATACCCAAAATTTATAAAGGAGCGAGTACAATATTATGTGAATAAAACACAGATACTATTTATTAAAACGTGAGGGAAATATTACGGGAATAAAACTCAGACACAATTTAAATAGGGGGGTGGAAATGTTATGGGAATAAAACACAGATACAGTTAACAAAGGAGTGATGGGAAAGTTACGGGAATAAAAAGGAAATATTACTGGAATAAAACACAGACACAATTTAAACAGGGGATGAAATGTTGCGGAATAAAACACAGATACATTTTTCAAAGGAGTGTGGAGAAAGTTAGGGGAATAAAAAGGAAATATTACGGGAATAAAACACAGACACAATTTAAACAGGGGGGTGGAAATGTTACGGGAATAAAACAGATACAGTTTACAAAGGAGTGAGGGGAATGTTACGGGAATAGAAAATACCCAAAATTTATAAAGGAGCATGTAGAACATTATCTGAATAAAACACAGATACTATTGATTAAAACGTGAGGGAAATATTACGGGAATAAAAGTCAGACACAATTTAAATAGGGGGGAGGAAATGTTACGAGAATAAAACACTGATACAGTTTACAAAGGAGTGAGGGGTATGTTACAGGAATAAAAAGGAAATATTACGGGAATAAAACACAGACACAATTTAAATAGGGGGAGGAAATGTTACGGGAATAAAACACAGATACAGTTTACAAAGGAGTGCGGGGAAAGTTACGGGAATAGAAAGGAAATATTACGGGAATAAAACACAAACACAATTTAAATAGTGGGGAGGAAATGTTACGGACATAAAGCACAGATACAGTTTACAAAGGAGTGAGGGGAAAGTTAGGGGAATAAAACGGAAATATTACGGGAATAAAACACAGACACAATTTAAATAGGGGGAGGAAATGTTACCGGAATAAAACACAGATACAGTTTACAAAGGAGTGAGGAGAAAGTTAGGGGACTAAAATGGAAATCTTTGGCTTGGCTTCGCGGACGAAGATTTATGGAGGGGGTAAAAAGTCCACGTCAGCTGCAGGCTCGTTTGTGGCTCACAAGTCCGATGCGGGACAGGCAGACACGATTGCAGCGGTTGCAAGGGAAAATTGGTTGGTTGGGGTTGGGTGTTGGGTTTTTCCTCCTTTGCCTTTTGTCAGTGAGGTGGGCTCTGCGGTCTTCTTCAAAGGAGGTTGCTGCCCGCCAAACTGTGAGGCGCCAAGATGCACGGTTTGAGGCGTTATCAGCCCACTGGAGGTGGTCAATGTGGCAGGCACCAAGAGATTTCTTTAGACAGTCCTTGTACATTTTTTTTGGTGCACCTCTGTCACGGTGGCCAGTGGAGAGCTCGCCATACAACACGATCTTGGGAAGGCGATGGTCCTCCATTCTGGAGACGTGACCCATCCAGCGCAGCTGGATCTTCAGCAGCGTGGACTCGATGCTGTCGACCTCTGCAATCTCGAGTACTTCGACGTTAGGGGTGTAAGTGCTCCAATGGATGTTGAGGATGGAGCGGAGACAACGCTGGTGGAAGCGTTCTAGGAGCCGTAGGTGGTGCCGGTAGAGGACCCATGATTCGGAGCCGAACAGGAGTGGGGGTATGACAACGGCTCTGTATACGCTTATCTTTGTGAGGTTTTTCAGTTGGTTGTTTTTCCAGACTCTTTTGTGTAGTCTTCCAAAATGGAAAGATAACGGGAATAAAACACAAACACAATTTAAATATGGGGGAGGAAATGTTCTGGGAATAAAACACAGATACAGTTTACAAAGGAGTGAGGAGAAAGTTACCGGGAATAGAAAATACCCAATATTTATAAAGGAGCGAGTAGAATATTATCTGAATAAAACACAGATACTATTTATTAAAACGTGAGGGAAATATTACGGGAATAAAACTCAGACACAATTTGAATGGGGGGAGGAAATTTTACGGGAATAAAACACAGATACAGTTTACAAAGGAGTGAGGGGAAAGTTAGGGGAATAAAAAGGAAATATTACTGGAATAAAACACAAACACAATTTAAATAGAGGGGAGGAAATGTTACGGGAATAAAACACAGATACAGTTTACAAACGAGTGAGGGGAAAGTTAGGGGAATAAAACGGAAATATTACGGGAATAAAACACAGACACAATTTAAATAGGGGGAGGAAATGTTACCGGAATAAAGCACAGATACAGTTAACAAAGGAGTGAGGAGAAAGTTTGGGAAATAAAAAGGAAATATAACGGGAATAAAACACAAACACAATTTAAATAGGGGGGAGGAAATGTTACGGGAATAAAATACAGATACAGTTTACAAAGGAGTGTGCAGAAAGTTAGGGTAATAAAAAGGAAATAAAACACAGACACAATTTAAACAGGGGGGTGGAAATATTACGGGAATAAAACAGATACAGTTTACAAAGGAGTGAGGGGAAAGTTACGGGAATAAAAAGGAAATATTACGGGAATAACACACAGACACAATTTAAATAGGGGGAGGAAATGTAACGGGAATAAAACACAGATACATTTTTCAAAGGAGTGTGGAGAAAGTTAGGGGAATAAAAAGGAAATATTACGGGAATAAAACACAGACACAATTTATAAAGTGGGGAGGAAATGTTATGGAAATAAAACACAGATGCAGTTTACAAAGGAGTGAGGGGAAAGTTACGGGAATAAAAAGGAAATTACGGGAATAAAACACAGACATAATTTAAATAGAGGGACGAAATGTAACGGGAATAAAACACAGATACATTTTTCAAAGGAGTGTGGAGAAAGTTAGGGGAATAAAAAGGAAATATTACGGGAATAAAACACAGACACAATATAAACAGGGGGGTGGAAATGTTACGGGAATAAAACAGATACAGTTTACAAAGGAGTGAGGGGAACGTTACGGGAATAGAGAATACCCAAAATTTATAAAGGAGCATGTAGAACATTATCTGAATAAAACACAGATACTATTTATTAAAACGTTAGGGAAATATTACGGGAATAAAAGTCAGACACAATTTAAATAGGGGGGAGGAAATGTTACGAGAATAAAACACTGATACAGTTTACAAAGGAGTGAGGGGTATGTTACAGGAATAAAAAGGAAATATTACGGGAATAAAACACAGACACAATTTAAATTGGGGGAGGAAATGTTACGGGAATAAAACACAGATACAGTTTACAAAGGAGTGCGGGGAAAGTTACGGGAATAGAAAGGAAATATTACGGGAATAAAACACAAACACAATTTAAATAGTGGGGAGGAAATGTTACGGACATAAAGCACAGATACAGTTTACAAAGGAGTGAGGGGAAAGTTAGGGGAATAAAACGGAAATATTACGGGAATAAAACACAGACACAATTTAAATAGGGGGAGGAAATGTTACGGGAATAAAACAGAGATACAGTTTACAAGGGAGTGAGGGGAAAGTTACGGGAAAAAAAAAGGAAATCTTCTTTGGCTTGGCTTCGCGGACGAAGATTTATGGAGGGGGTAAAAGTCCACTTCAGCTGCAGGCTCGTTTGTGGCTCACAAGTCCGATGCGGGACAGGCAGACACGATTGCAGCGGTTGCAAGGGAAAATTGGTTGGTTGGGGTTGGGTGTTGGGTTTTTCCTCCTTTGCCTTTTGTCAGTGAGGTGGGCTCTGCGGTCTTCTTCAAAGGAGGTTGCTGCCCGCCAAACTGTGAGGCGCCAAGATGCACGGTTTGAGGCGTTATCAGCCCACTGGCGGTGGTCAATGTGGCAGGCACCAAGAGATTTCTTTAGGCAGTCCTTGTACCTTTTTTTTGGTGCACCTCTGTCACGGTGGCCAGTGGAGAGCTCGCCATACAACACGATCTTGGGAAGGCGATGGTCCTCCATTCTGGAGATGTGACCCATCCAGCGCAGCTGGATCTTCAGCAGCGTGGACTCGATGCTGTCGACCTCTGCAATCTCGAGTACTTCGACGTTAGGGGTGTAAGCGCTCCAATTGATGTTGAGGATGGAGCGGAGACAACGCTGGTGGAAGCGTTCTAGGAGCCGTAGGTGGTGCCGGTAGAGGACCCATGATTCGGAGCCGAACCGGAGTGTGGGTATGACAACGGTTCTGTATACGCTTATCTTTGTGAGGTTTTTCAGTTGGTTGTTTTTCCAGACTCTTTTGTGTAGTCTTCCAAAATGGAAAGATAACGGGAATAAAACACAAACACAATTTAAATATGGGGGAGGAAATGTTTTGGGAATAAAACACAGATACAGTTTACAAAGGAGTGAGGAGAAAGTTACCGGGAATAGAAAATACCCAATATTTATAAAGGAGCGAGTAGAATATTATCTGAATGAAACACAGATACTATTTATTAAAACGTGAGGGAAATATTACGGGAATAAAACTCAGACACAATTTGAATAGGGGGGAGGAAATGTTACGGGAATAAAACACAGATACAGTTTACAAAGGAGTGAGGGGAAAGTTACGGGAATAAAAAGGAAATATTACGGGAATAAAACACAGACACAATTTAAACAGGGGGAGGAAATGTTGCGGAATAAAACACAGATACAGTTTACAAAGGAGTGAGTGCAAAGTTAGGGAAATAAAACGTAAATATTACGGGAATAAATCACAGATACAATTTACAAAGGAGTGAGGGTAAAGTTACGGGAATAAAACGGAATTATTACGGGAATAAAACACAGACACAATTTAAATAGGGGGAGCAACTGTTACGGGAATAAAACACAGATACAGTTTACAAAGGAGTGAAGGGAAAGTTACGGGAATAGAAAATACCCATAATTTATAAAGGAGCGAGTAGAATATTATGTGAATAAAACACAGATACTATTTATTAAAACGTGATGGAAATATTACGGGAATAAAACTCAGACACAATTTAAATAGGGGGGAGGAAATGTTACGGGAATAAAACACAGATACAGTTTACAAAGGAGTGAGGGGAAAGTTACGGGAATAAAAAGGAAATATTACGGGAATAAAACACAGACACAATTTAAACAGGGGGAGGAAATGTTCCGGAATAAAACACAGATACAGTTTACAAAGGAGTGAGTGCAAAGTTAGGCAAATAAAACAGAAATATTACGGGAATAAAACAGAGATACAATTTACAAAGGAGTGAGGGTAAAGTTACGGGAATAAAACGGAATTATTACGGGAATAAAACACAGACACAATTTAAATAGGGGGAGCAACTGTTACGGGAATAAAACACAGATACAGTTTACAAAGGAGTGAGGGGAAAGTTACGGGAATAAAACTCAGACACAATTTAAATAGGGGGGAGGAAATGTTACGGGAATAAAACACAGATACAGTTTACAAAGGAGTGAGGGGAAAGTTACGGGAATAAAAAGGAAATATTACGGGAATAAAACACAGACACAATTTAAACAGGGGGAGGAAATGTTCCGGAATAAAACACAGATACAGTTTACAAAGGAGTGAGTGCAAAGTTAGGGAAATAAAACGTAAATATTACGGGAATAAATCACAGATACAATTTACAAAGGAGTGAGGGTAAAGTTACGGGAATAAAACGGAATTATTACGGGAATAAAACACAGACACAATTTAAATAGGGGGAGCAACTGTTACGGGAATAAAACACAGATACAGTTTACAAAGGAGTGAGGGGAAAGTTACGGGAATAGAAAATACCCATAATTTATAAAGGAGCGAGTAGAATATTATGTGAATAAAACACAGATACTATTTATTAAAACGTGAGGGAAATATTACGGGAATAAAACTCAGACACAATTTAAATAGGGGGGAGGAAATGTTACGGGAATAAAACACAGATACAGTTTACAAAGGAGTGAGGGGAAAGTTACGGGAATAAAAAGGAAATATTACGGGAATAAAACACAGACACAATTTAAACAGGGGGAGGAAATGTTCCGGAATAAAACACAGATACAGTTTACAAAGGAGTGAGTGCAAAGTTAGGCAAATAAAACAGAAATATTACGGGAATAAAACAGAGATACAATTTACAAAGGAGTGAGGGTAAAGTTACGGGAATAAAACGGAATTATTACGGGAATAAAACACAGACACAATTTAAATAGGGGGAGCAACTGATACGGGAATAAAACACAGATACAGTTTACAAAGGAGTGAGGGGAAAGTTACGGGAATATAAAATACCCAAAATTTATAAAGGAGTCAGTATAATATTATGTGAATAAAACACAGATACTATTTATTAAAACGTGAGGGAAATATTACGGGAATAAAACTCAGACACAATTTAAATAGGGGGGTGGAAATGTTATGGGAATAAAACACAGATACAGTTAACAAAGGAGTGATGGGAAAGTTACGGGAATAAAAAGGAAATATTACGGGAATAAAACACAGACACAATTTAAACAGGGGGATGAAATGTTGCGGAATAAAACACAGATACATTTTTCAAAGGAGTGTGGAGAAAGTTAGGGGAATAAAAAGGAAATATTACGGGAATAAAACACAGACACAATTTAAACAGGGGGGTGGAAATGTTACGGGAATAAAACAGATACAGTTTACAAAGGAGTGAGGGGAATGTTACGGGAATAGAAAATACCCAAAATTTATAAAGGAGCATGTAGAACATTATCTGAATAAAACACAGATACTATTTATTAAAACGTGAGGGAAATATTACGGGAATAAAAGTCAGACACAATTTAAATAGGGGGGAGGAAATGTTACGAGAATAAAACACTGATACAGTTTACAAAGGAGTGAGGGGTATGTTACAGGAATAAAAAGGAAATATTACGGGAATAAAACACAGACACAATTTAAATAGGGGGAGGAAATGTTACGGGAATAAAACACAGATACAGTTTACAAAGGAGTGCGGGGAAAGTTACGGGAATAGAAAGGAAATATTACGTGAATAAAACACAAACACAATTTAAATAGTGGGGAGGAAATGTTACGGACATAAAGCACAGATACAGTTTACAAAGGAGTGAGGGGAAAGTTAGGGGAATAAAACGGAAATATTACGGGAATAAAACACAGACACAATTTAAATAGGGGGAGGAAATGTTACCGGAATAAAACACAGATACAGTTTACAAATGAGTGAGGAGAATCTAACGGGAATAAAAAGGAAATATTACGGGAATAAAACACAGACAAAATTTAAACAGGGGGAGGAAATGTTCCGGAATAAAACACAGATACAGTTTAAACAGGGGGAGGAAATGTTCCGGAATAAAACACAGATACAGTTTACAAAGGAGTGAGTGCAAAGTTAGGGAAATAAAACGGAAATATTACGGGAATAAAACACAGATACAGTTTACAAAGGAGTGAGGGGAAAGTTACGGGAATAAAACGGAATTATTACTGGAATAAAACACAGACACAATTTAAATAGGGGGAGCAACTGTTACGGGAATAAAACACAGATACAGTTTACAAAGGAGTGAGGGGAAAGTTACGGGAATAGAAAATACCCAAAATTTATAAAGGAGCGAGTAGAATATTAAGTGAATAAAACACAGATACTATTTATTAAAACGTGAGGGAAATATTACGGGAATAAAACTCAGACACAATTTAAATAGGGGGGTGGAAATGTTATGGGAATAAAACACAGATACAGTTAACAAAGGAGTGAGTGCAAAGTTAGGGAAATAAAACGTAAATATTACGGGAATAAATCACAGATACAATTTACAAAGGAGTGAGGGTAAAGTTACGGGAATAAAACGGAATTATTACGGGAATAAAACACAGACACAATTTAAATAGGGGGAGCAACTGTTACGGGAATAAAACACAGATACAGTTTACAAAGGAGTGAAGGGAAAGTTACGGGAATAGAAAATACCCATAATTTATAAAGGAGCGAGTAGAATATTATGTGAATAAAACACAGATACTATTTATTAAAACGTGATGGAAATATTACGGGAATAAAACTCAGACACAATTTAAATAGGGGGGAGGAAATGTTACGGGAATAAAACACAGATACAGTTTACAAAGGAGTGAGGGGAAAGTTACGGGAATAAAAAGGAAATATTACGGGAATAAAACACAGACACAATTTAAACAGGGGGAGGAAATGTTCCGGAATAAAACACAGATACAGTTTACAAAGGAGTGAGTGCAAAGTTAGGCAAATAAAACAGAAATATTACGGGAATAAAACAGAGATACAATTTACAAAGGAGTGAGGGTAAAGTTACGGGAATATAAAATACCCAAAATTTATAAAGGAGTCAGTATAATATTATGTGAATAAAACACAGATACTATTTATTAAAACGTGAGGGAAATATTACGGGAATAAAACTCAGACACAATTTAAATAGGGGGGTGGAAATGTTATGGGAATAAAACACAGATACAGTTAACAAAGGAGTGATGGGAAAGTTACGGGAATAAAAAGGAAATATTACGGGAATAAAACACAGACACAATTTAAACAGGGGGATGAAATGTTGCGGAATAAAACACAGATACATTTTTCAAAGGAGTGTGGAGAAAGTTAGGGGAATAAAAAGGAAATATTACGGGAATAAAACACAGACACAATTTAAACAGGGGGGTGGAAATGTTACGGGAATAAAACAGATACAGTTTACAAAGGAGTGAGGGGAATGTTACGGGAATAGAAAATACCCAAAATTTATAAAGGAGCATGTAGAACATTATCTGAATAAAACACAGATACTATTTATTAAAACGTGAGGGAAATATTACGGGAATAAAAGTCAGACACAATTTAAATAGGGGGGAGGAAATGTTACGAGAATAAAACACTGATACAGTTTACAAAGGAGTGAGGGGTATGTTACAGGAATAAAAAGGAAATATTACGGGAATAAAACACAGACACAATTTAAATAGGGGGAGGAAATGTTACGGGAATAAAACACAGATACAGTTTACAAAGGAGTGCGGGGAAAGTTACGGGAATAGAAAGGAAATATTACGTGAATAAAACACAAACACAATTTAAATAGTGGGGAGGAAATGTTACGGACATAAAGCACAGATACAGTTTACAAAGGAGTGAGGGGAAAGTTAGGGGAATAAAACGGAAATATTACGGGAATAAAACACAGACACAATTTAAATAGGGGGAGGAAATGTTACCGGAATAAAACACAGATACAGTTTACAAATGAGTGAGGAGAATCTAACGGGAATAAAAAGGAAATATTACGGGAATAAAACACAGACAAAATTTAAACAGGGGGAGGAAATGTTCCGGAATAAAACACAGATACAGTTTAAACAGGGGGAGGAAATGTTCCGGAATAAAACACAGATACAGTTTACAAAGGAGTGAGTGCAAAGTTAGGGAAATAAAACGGAAATATTACGGGAATAAAACACAGATACAGTTTACAAAGGAGTGAGGGGAAAGTTACGGGAATAAAACGGAATTATTACTGGAATAAAACACAGACACAATTTAAATAGGGGGAGCAACTGTTACGGGAATAAAACACAGATACAGTTTACAAAGGAGTGAGGGGAAAGTTACGGGAATAGAAAATACCCAAAATTTATAAAGGAGCGAGTAGAATATTATGTGAATAAAACACAGATACTATTTATTAAAACGTGAGGGAAATATTACGGGAATAAAACTCAGACACAATTTAAATAGGGGGGTGGAAATGTTATGGGAATAAAACACAGATACAGTTAACAAAGGAGTGAGTGCAAAGTTAGGGAAATAAAACGTAAATATTACGGGAATAAATCACAGATACAATTTACAAAGGAGTGAGGGTAAAGTTACGGGAATAAAACGGAATTATTACGGGAATAAAACACAGACACAATTTAAATAGGGGGAGCAACTGTTACGGGAATAAAACACAGATACAGTTTACAAAGGAGTGAAGGGAAAGTTACGGGAATAGAAAATACCCATAATTTATAAAGGAGCGAGTAGAATATTATGTGAATAAAACACAGATACTATTTATTAAAACGTGATGGAAATATTACGGGAATAAAACTCAGACACAATTTAAATAGGGGGGAGGAAATGTTACGGGAATAAAACACAGATACAGTTTACAAAGGAGTGAGGGGAAAGTTACGGGAATAAAAAGGAAATATTACGGGAATAAAACACAGACACAATTTAAACAGGGGGAGGAAATGTTCCGGAATAAAACACAGATACAGTTTACAAAGGAGTGAGTGCAAAGTTAGGCAAATAAAACAGAAATATTACGGGAATAAAACAGAGATACAATTTACAAAGGAGTGAGGGTAAAGTTACGGGAATAAAACGGAATTATTACGGGAATAAAACACAGACACAATTTAAATAGGGGGAGCAACTGTTACGGGAATAAAACACAGATACAGTTTACAAAGGAGTGAGGGGAAAGTTACGGGAATAAAACTCAGACACAATTTAAATAGGGGGGAGGAAATGTTACGGGAATAAAACACAGATACAGTTTACAAAGGAGTGAGGGGAAAGTTACGGGAATAAAAAGGAAATATTACGGGAATAAAACACAGACACAATTTAAACAGGGGGAGGAAATGTTCCGGAATAAAACACAGATACAGTTTACAAAGGAGTGAGTGCAAAGTTAGGGAAATAAAACGTAAATATTACGGGAATAAATCACAGATACAATTTACAAAGGAGTGAGGGTAAAGTTACGGGAATAAAACGGAATTATTACGGGAATAAAACACAGACACAATTTAAATAGGGGGAGCAACTGTTACGGGAATAAAACACAGATACAGTTTACAAAGGAGTGAGGGGAAAGTTACGGGAATAGAAAATACCCATAATTTATAAAGGAGCGAGTAGAATATTATGTGAATAAAACACAGATACTATTTATTAAAACGTGAGGGAAATATTACGGGAATAAAACTCAGACACAATTTAAATAGGGGGGAGGAAATGTTACGGGAATAAAACACAGATACAGTTTACAAAGGAGTGAGGGGAAAGTTACGGGAATAAAAAGGAAATATTACGGGAATAAAACACAGACACAATTTAAACAGGGGGAGGAAATGTTCCGGAATAAAACACAGATACAGTTTACAAAGGAGTGAGTGCAAAGTTAGGCAAATAAAACAGAAATATTACGGGAATAAAACAGAGATACAATTTACAAAGGAGTGAGGGTAAAGTTACGGGAATAAAACGGAATTATTACGGGAATAAAACACAGACACAATTTAAATAGGGGGAGCAACTGATACGGGAATAAAACACAGATACAGTTTACAAAGGAGTGAGGGGAAAGTTACGGGAATATAAAATACCCAAAATTTATAAAGGAGTCAGTATAATATTATGTGAATAAAACACAGATACTATTTATTAAAACGTGAGGGAAATATTACGGGAATAAAACTCAGACACAATTTAAATAGGGGGGTGGAAATGTTATGGGAATAAAACACAGATACAGTTAACAAAGGAGTGATGGGAAAGTTACGGGAATAAAAAGGAAATATTACGGGAATAAAACACAGACACAATTTAAACAGGGGGATGAAATGTTGCGGAATAAAACACAGATACATTTTTCAAAGGAGTGTGGAGAAAGTTAGGGGAATAAAAAGGAAATATTACGGGAATAAAACACAGACACAATTTAAACAGGGGGGTGGAAATGTTACGGGAATAAAACAGATACAGTTTACAAAGGAGTGAGGGGAATGTTACGGGAATAGAAAATACCCAAAATTTATAAAGGAGCATGTAGAACATTATCTGAATAAAACACAGATACTATTTATTAAAACGTGAGGGAAATATTACGGGAATAAAAGTCAGACACAATTTAAATAGGGGGGAGGAAATGTTACGAGAATAAAACACTGATACAGTTTACAAAGGAGTGAGGGGTATGTTACAGGAATAAAAAGGAAATATTACGGGAATAAAACACAGACACAATTTAAATAGGGGGAGGAAATGTTACGGGAATAAAACACAGATACAGTTTACAAAGGAGTGCGGGGAAAGTTACGGGAATAGAAAGGAAATATTACGTGAATAAAACACAAACACAATTTAAATAGTGGGGAGGAAATGTTACGGACATAAAGCACAGATACAGTTTACAAAGGAGTGAGGGGAAAGTTAGGGGAATAAAACGGAAATATTACGGGAATAAAACACAGACACAATTTAAATAGGGGGAGGAAATGTTACCGGAATAAAACACAGATACAGTTTACAAATGAGTGAGGAGAATCTAACGGGAATAAAAAGGAAATATTACGGGAATAAAACACAGACAAAATTTAAACAGGGGGAGGAAATGTTCCGGAATAAAACACAGATACAGTTTAAACAGGGGGAGGAAATGTTCCGGAATAAAACACAGATACAGTTTACAAAGGAGTGAGTGCAAAGTTAGGGAAATAAAACGGAAATATTACGGGAATAAAACACAGATACAGTTTACAAAGGAGTGAGGGGAAAGTTACGGGAATAAAACGGAATTATTACTGGAATAAAACACAGACACAATTTAAATAGGGGGAGCAACTGTTACGGGAATAAAACACAGATACAGTTTACAAAGGAGTGAGGGGAAAGTTACGGGAATAGAAAATACCCAAAATTTATAAAGGAGCGAGTAGAATATTATGTGAATAAAACACAGATACTATTTATTAAAACGTGAGGGAAATATTACGGGAATAAAACTCAGACACAATTTAAATAGGGGGGTGGAAATGTTATGGGAATAAAACACAGATACAGTTAACAAAGGAGTGATGGGAAAGTTACGGGAATAAAAAGGATACATTACGGGAATAAAACACAGACACAATTTATAAAGGGGGGAGGAAATGTTACGAGAATAAAACACTGATACAGTTAACAAAGGAGTGCGGGGTAAGTTACGGGAATAAAAATGAAATATTACGGGAATAAAACACAGACACAATTTATAAAGGGGGGAGGAAATGTTACGGGGATAAAACACAGATACAGTTTACAAAGGAATGAGGGGAAAGTTACAGGAATAAAAATTACCCAAAATTTATAAAGGCTTGAGGGAAATATTACCGGAATAAACCACAGACACAATTTATAAAGGAAAATGGAAAGGTTACGCGAATAAAACACACATACAATTTATAAAAAGCAAGGATAACTTTGAAGGAATAAAACGCAGACACAATTTAAAAAGGGTGGAGGAAATGTTACGGGGATAAAACACAGATACAGTTTACAAAGGAATGAGGGGAAAGTTACAGGAATAAAAATTACCCAAAATTTATAAAGGCTTGTAGGAAATATTACCGGAATAAACCACAGACACAATTTATAAAGGAAAATGGAAAGGTTACGCGAATAAAACACACATACAATTTATAAAAAGCAAGGATAACTTTGGAGGAATAAAACGCAGACACAATTTAAAAAGGGTGGAGGAAATGTTACGGACATAAAACACAGATACAGTTTACAAAGGAGTGAGGGGAAAGTTACGGGAATAAAAAGGAAATATTACGGGAATAAAACACAGACACAATTTATAAAGTGGGGAGGAAATGTTATGGAAATAAAACACAGATGCAGTTTACAAAGGAGTGAGGGGAAAGTTACGGGAATAAAAAGGAAATTACGGGAATAAAACACAGACATAATTTAAATAGGGGGATGAAATGTAACGGGAATAAAACACAGATACATTTTTCAAAGGAGTGTGGAGAAAGTTAGGGGAATAAAAAGGAAATATTACGGGAATAAAACACAGACACAATTTAAACAGGGGGGTGGAAATGTTACGGGAATAAAACAGATACAGTTTACAAAGGAGTGAGGGGAATGTTACGGGAATAGAGAATACCCAAAATTTATAAAGGAGCATGTAGAACATTATCTGAATAAAACACAGATACTATTTATTAAAACGTTAGGGAAATATTACGGGAATAAAAGTCAGACACAATTTAAATAGGGGGGAGGAAATGTTACGAGAATAAAACACTGATACAGTTTACAAAGGAGTGAGGGGTATGTTACAGGAATAAAAAGGAAATATTACGGGAATAAAACACAGACACAATTTAAATAGGGGGAGGAAATGTTACGGGAATAAAACACAGATACAGTTTACAAAGGAGTGCGGGGAAAGTTACGGGAATAGAAAGGAAATATTACGGGAATAAAACACAAACACAATTTAAATAGTGGGGAGGAAATGCTACGGATATAAAGCACAGATACAGTTTACAAAGGAGTGAGGGGAAAGTTAGGGGAATAAAACGGAAATATTACGGGAATAAAACACAGACACAATTTAAATAGGGGGAGGAAATGTTACGGGAATAAAACAGAGATACAGTTTACAAGGGAGTGAGGGGAAAGTTACGGGAAAAAAAAAGGAAATCTTCTTTGGCTTGGCTTCGCGGACGAAGATTTATGGAGGGGGTAAAAGTCCACTTCAGCTGCAGGCTCGTTTGTGGCTCACAAGTCCGATGTGGGACAGGCAGACATGATTGCAGCGGTTGCAAGGGAAAATTGGTTGGTTGGGGTTGGGTGTTGGGTTTTTCCTCCTTTGCCTTTTGTCAGTGAGGTGGGCTCTACGGTCTTCTTCAAAGGAGGTTGCTGCCCGCCAAACTGTGAGGCGCCAAGATGCACGGTTTGAGGCGTTATCAGCCCACTGGCGGTGGTCAATGTGGCAGGCACCAAGAGATTTCTTTAGGCAGTCCTTGTACCTTTTTTTTGGTGCACCTCTGTCACGGTGGCCAGTGGAGAGCTCGCCATACAACACGATCTTGGGAAGGCGATGGTCCTCCATTCTGGAGACGTGACCCATCCAGCGCAGCTGGATCTTCAGCAGCGTGGACTCGATGCTGTCGACCTCTGCAATCTCGAGTACTTCGACGTTAGGGGTGTAAGCGCTCCAATTGATGTTGAGGATGGAGCGGAGACAACGCTGGTGGAAGCGTTCTAGGAGCCGTAGGTGGTGCCGGTAGAGGACCCATGATTCGGAGCCGAACCGGAGTGTGGGTATGACAACGGTTCTGTATACGCTTATCTTTGTGAGGTTTTTCAGTTGGTTGTTTTTCCAGACTCTTTTGTGTAGTCTTCCAAAATGGAAAGATAACGGGAATAAAACACAAACACAATTTAAATATGTGGGAGGAAATGTTCTGGGAATAAAACACAGATACAGTTTACAAAGGAGTGAGGAGAAAGTTACCGGGAATAGAAAATACCCAATATTTATAAAGGAGCGAGTAGAATATTATCTGAATGAAACACAGATACTATTTATTAAAACGTGAGGGAAATATTACGGGAATAAAACTCAGACACAATTTGAATAGGGGGGAGGAAATGTTACGGGAATAAAACACAGATACAGTTTACAAAGCACTGAGGGGAAAGTTACGGGAATAAAAAGGAAATATTACGGGAATAAAACACAGACACAATTTAAACAGGGGGAGGAAATGTTCCGGAATAAAGCACAGATACAGTTTACAAAGGAGTGAGTGCAAAGTTAGGGAAATAAAACGGAAATATTACGGGAATAAAACACAGATACAATTTACAAAGGAGTGAGGGTAAAGTTACGGGAATAAAACGGAATTATAACGGGAATAAAACACAGACACAATTTAAATAGGGGGAGCAACTGTTACGGGAATAAAACACAGATACAGTTTACAAAGGAGTGAGGGGAAAGTTACGGGAATAGAAAATACCCAAAATTTATAAAGGAGCGAGTAGAATATTATGTGAATAAAACACAGATACTATTTATTAAAACGTGAGGGAAATATTACGGGAATAAAACTCAGACACAATTTAAATAGGGGGGTGGAAATGTTATGGGAATAAAACACAGATACAGTTAAGAAAGGAGTGATGGGAAAGTTACGGGAATAAAAAGGAAATATTACGGGAATAAAACACAGACACAATTTAAACAGGGGGATGAAATGTTGCGGAATAAAACACAGATACATTTTTCAAAGGAGTGTGGAGAAAGTTAGGGGAATAAAAAGGAAATATTACGGGAATAAAACACAGACACAATTTAAACAGGGGGGTGGAAATGTTACGGGAATAAAACAGATACAGTTTACAAAGGAGTGAGGGGAATGTTACGGGAATAGAAAATACCCAAAATTTATAAAGGAGCATGTAGAACATTATCTGAATAAAACACAGATACTATTTATTAAAACGTGAGGGAAATATTACGGGAATAAAAGTCAGACACAATTTAAATAGGGGGGAGGAAATGTTACGAGAATAAAGCACTGATACAGTTTACAAAGGAGTGAGGGGTATGTTACAGGAATAAAAAGGAAATATTACGGGAATAAAACACAGACACAATTTAAATAGGGGGAGGAAATGTTACGGGAATAAAACACAGATACAGTTTACAAAGGAGTGCGGGGAAAGTTACGGGAATAGAAAGGAAATATTACGGGAATAAAACACAAACACAATTTAAATAGTGGGGAGGAAATGTTACGGACATAAAGCACAGATACAGTTTACAAAGGAGTGAGGGGAAAGTTAGGGGAATAAAACGGAAATATTACGGGAATAAAACACAGACACAATTTAAATAGGGGGAGGAAATGTTACCGGAATAAAACACAGATACAGTTTACAAAGGAGTGAGGAGAAAGTTAGGGGACTAAAATGGAAATCTTTGGCTTGGCTTCGCGGACGAAGATTTATGGAGGGGGTAAAAAGTCCACGTCAGCTGCAGGCTCGTTTGTGGCTCACAAGTCCGATGCGGGACAGGCAGACACGATTGCAGCGGTTGCAAGGGAAAATTGGTTGGTTGGGGTTGGGTGTTGGGTTTTTCCTCCTTTGCCTTTTGTCAGTGAGGTGGGCTCTGCGGTCTTCTTCAAAGGAGGTTGCTGCCCGCCAAACTGTGAGGCGCCAAGATGCACGGTTTGAGGCGTTATCAGCCCACTGGAGGTGGTCAATGTGGCAGGCACCAAGAGATTTCTTTAGACAGTCCTTGTACATTTTTTTTGGTGCACCTCTGTCACGGTGGCCAGTGGAGAGCTCGCCATACAACACGATCTTGGGAAGGCGATGGTCCTCCATTCTGGAGACGTGACCCATCCAGCGCAGCTGGATCTTCAGCAGCGTGGACTCGATGCTGTCGACCTCTGCAATCTCGAGTACTTCGACGTTAGGGGTGTAAGTGCTCCAATGGATGTTGAGGATGGAGCGGAGACAACGCTGGTGGAAGCGTTCTAGGAGCCGTAGGTGGTGCCGGTAGAGGACCCATGATTCGGAGCCGAACAGGAGTGGGGGTATGACAACGGCTCTGTGTACGCTTATCTTTGTGAGGTTTTTCAGTTGGTTGTTTTTCCAGACTCTTTTGTGTAGTCTTCCAAAATGGAAAGATAACGGGAATAAAACACAAACACAATTTAAATATGGGGGAGGAAATGTTCTGGGAATAAAACACAGATACAGTTTACAAAGGAGTGAGGAGAAAGTTACCGGGAATAGAAAATACCCAATATTTATAAAGGAGCGAGTAGAATATTATCTGAATAAAACACAGATACTATTTATTAAAACGTGAGGGAAATATTACGGGAATAAAACTCAGACACAATTTGAATGGGGGGAGGAAATTTTACGGGAATAAAACACAGATACAGTTTACAAAGGAGTGAGGGGAAAGTTAGGGGAATAAAAAGGAAATATTACTGGAATAAATCACAAACACAATTTAAATAGAGGGGAGGAAATGTTACGGGAATAAAACACAGATACAGTTTACAAACGAGTGAGGGGAAAGTTAGGGGAATAAAACGGAAATATTACGGGAATAAAACACAGACACAATTTAAATAGGGGGAGGAAATGTTACGGGAATAAAGCACAGATACAGTTAACAAAGGAGTGAGGAGAAAGTTTGGGAAATAAAAAGGAAATATAACGGGAATAAAACACAAACACAATTTAAATAGGGGGGAGGAAATGTTACGGGAATAAAATACAGATACAGTTTACAAAGGAGTGTGCAGAAAGTTAGGGTAATAAAAAGGAAATATTACGGGAATAACACACAGACACAATTTATAAGGAGAAAGGATAACTTTACAGAAATAAAACACAGAAACCATTTATATAAGGGTGAGGAAATATTACCTGAATAAACACAGATACAGTTTACAAAGGAGTGAGGGGAAAGTTACGGGATTAAAAAGGAAATATTACGGGAATAAAACACAGACACAATTTAAATAGGGGGGAGGAAATGTTACGGGAATAAAACAGAGATACAGTTTACAATGGAGTGAGGGGAAAGTTACGGCAATAAAAAGGAAACATTACGGGAATAAAACACAAACACAATTTAAATAGGGGGAGATAATGTTACGGGAATAAAACACAGATACAGTTTACAAAGGAGTGAGGAGAAAGTTAGGGGACTAAAATGGAAATATGACGGGAATAAAACACAGACACAATTTAAATAGGGGGAGCAACTGTTACGGGAATAAAACACAGATACAGTTTACAAAGGAGTGAGGGGAAAGTTACGGGAATAGAAAATACCCAAAATTTATAAAGGAGCGAGTAGAACATTATCTGAATAAAATACAGATACTATTTATTAAAACGTGAGGGAAATATTACGGAAATAAAACTCAGACACAATTTAAATAGGGGATAGGAAATGTTACCTAAATAAAACACAAATACAGTTTACAAAGGAGTGAGGAGAATCTAACGGGAATAAAAAGGAAATATTACGGGAATAAAACACAGACAAAATTTAAACAGGGGGAGGAAATGTTCCGGAATAAAACACAGATACAGTTTAAACAGGGGGAGGAAATGTACCGGAATAAAACACAGATACAGTTTACAAAGGAGTGAGTGCAAAGTTAGGGAAATAAAACGGAAATATTACGGGAATAAAACACAGATACAATTTACAAAGGAGTGAGGGTAAAGTTACGGGAATAAAACGGAATTATTACTGTAATAAAACACAGACACAATTTAAATAGGGGGAGCAACTGTTACGGGAATAAAACACAGATACAGTTTACAAAGGAGTGAGGGGAAAGTTACGGGAATAGAAAATACCCAAAATTTATAAAGGAGCGAGTAGAATATTATGTGAATAAAACACAGATACTATTTATTAAAACGTGAGGGAAATATTACGGGAATAAAACTCAGACACAATTTAAATAGGGGTGTGGAAATGTTATGGGAATAAAACACAGACACAGTTAACAAAGGAGTGATGGGAAAGTAACGGGAATAAAAAGGAAAGATTACGGGAATAAAACACAGACACAATTTAAACAGGGGGGATGAAATGTTGCGGAATAAAACACAGATACAGTTTAAAAGGAGTGAGGGGAAAGTTACGGGAATAAAAAGGATACATTACGGGAATAAAACACAGACACAATTTATAAAGAGGGGAGGAAATGTTACGAGAATAAAACACTGATACAGTTAACAAAGGAGTGAGGTGTAAGTTACGGGAATAAAAAGGAAATATTACGGGAATAAAACACAGACACAATTTATAAAGGGGGGAGGAAATGTTACGGGGATAAAACACAGATACAGTTTACAAAGGAATGAGGGGAAAGTTACAGGAATAAAAATTACCCAAAATTTATAAAGGCTTGAGGGAAATATTACCGGAATAAACCACAGACACAATTTATAAAGGAAAATGGAAAGGTTACGCGAATAAAACACACATAAAATTTATAAAAAGCAAGGATAACTTTGAAGGAATAAAACGCAGACACAATTTAAAAAGGGTGGAGGAAATGTTACGGGGATAAAACACAGATACAGTTTACAAAGGAATGAGGGGAAAGTTACAGGAATAAAAATTACCCAAAATTTATAAAGGCTTGAGGGAAATATTACCGGAATAAACCACAGACACAATTTATAAAGGAAAATGGAAAGGTTACGCGAATAAAACACACATACAATTTATAAAAAGCAAGGATAACTTTGGAGGAATAAAACGCAGACACAATTTAAAAAGGGTGGAGGAAATGTTACGGACATAAAACACAGATACAGTTTACAAAGGAGTGAGGGGAAAGTTACGGGAATAAAAAGGAAATATTACGGGAATAAAACACAGACACAATTTATAAAGTGGGGAGGAAATGTTATGGAAATAAAACACAGATGCAGTTTACAAACGAGTTAGGGGAAAGTTACGGGAATAAAAAGGAAATTACGGGAATAAAACACAGATATAATTTAAATAGGGGGAGGAAATGTAACGGGAAAAAACACAGATACATTTTTCAAAGGAGTGTGGAGAAAGTTAGGGGAATAAAAAGGAAATATTACGGGAATAAAACACAGACACAATTTAAACAGGGGGAGGAAATGTTCCGGAATAAAACACAGATACAGTTTACAAAGGAGTGAGTGCAAAGTTAGGGAAATAAAACAGAAATATTACGGGAATAAAACAGAGATACAATTTACAAAGGAGTGAGGGTAAAGTTACGGGAATAAAACGGAATTATTACGGGAATAAAACACAGACACAATTTAAATAGGGGGAGCAACTGTTACGGGAATAAACCACAGATACAGTTTACAAAGGAGTGAGGGGAAAGTTACGGGAATACAAAATACCCAAAATTTATAAAGGAGCGAGTACAATATTATGTGAATAAAACACAGATACTATTTATTAAAACGTGAGGGAAATATTACGGGAATAAAACTCAGACACAATTTAAATAGGGGGGTGGAAATGTTATGGGAATAAAACACAGATACAGTTAACAAAGGAGTGATGGGAAAGTTACGGGAATAAAAAGGAAATATTACGGGAATAAAACACAGACACAATTTAAACAGGGGGATGAAATGTTGCGGAATAAAACACAGATACATTTTTCAAAGGAGTGTGGAGAAAGTTAGGGGAATAAAAAGGAAATATTACGGGAATAAAACACAGACACAATTTAAACAGGGGGGTGGAAATGTTACGGGAAAAAAACAGATACAGTTTACAAAGGAGTGAGGGGAATGTTACGGGAATAGAAAATACCCAAAATTTATAAAGGAGCATGTAGAACATTATCTGAATAAAACACAGATACTATTTATTAAAACGTGAGGGAAATATTACGGGAATAAAAGTCAGACACAATTTAAATAGGGGGGAGGAAATGTTACGAGAATAAAACACTGATACAGTTTACAAAGGAGTGAGGGGTATGTTACAGGAATAAAAAGGAAATATTACGGGAATAAAACACAGACACAATTTAAATAGGGGGAGGAAATGTTACGGGAATAAAACACAGATACAGTTTACAAAGGAGTGCGGGGAAAGTTACGGGAATAGAAAGGAAATATTACGTGAATAAAACACAAACACAATTTAAATAGTGGGGAGGAAATGTTACGGACATAAAGCACAGATACAGTTTACAAAGGAGTGAGGGGAAAGTTAGGGGAATAAAACGGAAATATTACGGGAATAAAACACAGACACAATTTAAATAGGGGGAGGAAATGTTACCGGAATAAAACACAGATACAGTTTACAAAGGAGTGAGGAGAAAGTTAGGGGACTAAAATGGAAATCTTTGGCTTGGCTTCGCGGACGAAGATTTATGGAGGGGTTAAAAAGTCCACGTCAGCTGCAGGCTCGTTTGTGGCTCACAAGTCCGATGCGGGACAGGCAGACACGATTGCAGCGGTTGCAAGGGAAAATTGGTTGGTTGGGGTTGGGTGTTGGGTTTTTCCTCCTTTGCCTTTTGTCAGTGAGGTGGGCTCTGCGGTCTTCTTCAAAGGAGGTTGCTGCCCGCCAAACTGTGAGGCGCCAAGATGCACGGTTTGAGGCGTTATCAGCCCACTGGAGGTGGTCAATGTGGCAGGCACCAAGAGATTTCTTTAGACAGTCCTTGTACCTTTTTTTTGGTGCACCTCTGTCACGGTGGCCAGTGGAGAGCTCGCCATACAACACGATCTTGGGAAGGCGATGGTCCTCCATTCTGGAGACGTGACCCATCCAGCGCAGCTCGATCTTCAGCAGCGTGGACTCGATGCTGTCGACCTCTGCAATCTCGAGTACTTCGACGTTAGGGGTGTAAGTGCTCCAATGGATGTTGAGGATGGAGCGGAGACAACGCAGGTGGAAGCGTTCTAGGAGCCGTAGGTGGTGCCGGTAGAGGACCCATGATTCGGAGCCGAACAGGAGTGGGGGTATGACAACGGCTCTGTATACGCTTATCTTTGTGAGGTTTTTCAGTTGGTTGTTTTTCCAGACTCTTTTGTGTAGTCTTCCAAAATGGAAAGATAACGGGAATAAAACACAAACACAATTTAAATATGGGGGAGGAAATGTTCTGGGAATAAAACACAGATACAGTTTACAAAGGAGTGAGGGGAAAGTTACGGGAATAGAAAATACCCAAAATTTATAAAGGAGCGAGTAGAACATTATCTGAATAAAATACAGATACTATTTATTAAAACGTGAGGGAAATATTACGGAAATAAAACTCAGACACAATTTAAATAGGGGATAGGAAATGTTACCTAAATAAAACACAGATACAGTTTACAAAGGAGTGAGGAGAATCTAACGGGAATAAAAAGGAAATATTACGGGAATAAAACACAGACAAAATTTAAACAGGGGGAGGAAATGTTCCGGAATAAAACACAGATACAGTTTAAACAGGGGGAGGAAATGTACCGGAATAAAACACAGATACAGTTTACAAAGGAGTGAGTGCAAAGTTAGGGAAATAAAACGGAAATATTACGGGAATAAAACACAGATACAATTTACAAAGGAGTGAGGGTAAAGTTACGGGAATAAAACGGAATTATTACTGTAATAAAACACAGACACAATTTAAATAGGGGGAGCAACTGTTACGGGAATAAAACACAGATACAGTTTACAAAGGAGTGAGGGGAAAGTTACGGGAATAGAAAATACCCAAAATTTATAAAGGAGCGAGTAGAATATTATGTGAATAAAACACAGATACTATTTATTAAAACGTGAGGGAAATATTACGGGAATAAAACTCAGACACAATTTAAATAGGGGTGTGGAAATGTTATGGGAATAAAACACAGATACAGTTAACAAAGGAGTGATGGGAAAGTTACGGGAATAAAAAGGAAAGATTACGGGAATAAAACACAGACACAATTTAAACAGGGGGGATGAAATGTTGCGGAATAAAACACAGATACAGTTTAAAAGGAGTGAGGGGAAAGTTACGGGAATAAAAAGGATACATTACGGGAATAAAACACAAACACAATTTATAAAGAGGGGAGGAAATGTTACGAGAATAAAACACTGATACAGTTAACAAAGGAGTGAGGTGTAAGTTACGGGAATAAAAAGGAAATATTACGGGAATAAAACACAGACACAATTTATAAAGGGGGGAGGAAATGTTACGGGGATAAAACACAGATACAGTTTACAAAGGAATGAGGGGAAAGTTACAGGAATAAAAATTACCCAAAATTTATAAAGGCTTGAGGGAAATATTACCGGAATAAACCACAGACACAATTTATAAAGGAAAATGGAAAGGTTACGCGAATAAAACACACATAAAATTTATAAAAAGCAAGGATAACTTTGAAGGAATAAAACGCAGACACAATTTAAAAAGGGTGGAGGAAATGTTACGGGGATAAAACACAGATACAGTTTACAAAGGAATGAGGGGAAAGTTACAGGAATAAAAATTACCCAAAATTTATAAAGGCTTGAGGGAAATATTACCGGAATAAACCACAGACACAATTTATAAAGGAAAATGGAAAGGTTACGCGAATAAAACACACATACAATTTATAAAAGCAAGGATAACTTTGGAGGAATAAAACGCAGACACAATTTAAAAAGGGTGGAGGAAATGTTACGGACATAAAACACAGATACAGTTTACAAAGGAGTGAGGGGAAAGTTACGGGAATAAAAAGGAAATATTACGGGAATAAAACACAGACACAATTTATAAAGTGGGGAGGAAATGTTATGGAAATAAAACACAGATGCAGTTTACAAAGGAGTGAGGGGAAAGTTACCGGAATAAAAAGGAAATTACGGGAATAAAACACAGATATAATTTAAATAGGGGGAGGAAATGTAACGGGAATAAAACACAGATACATTTTTCAAAGGAGTGTGGAGAAAGTTAGGGGAATAAAAAGGAAATATTACGGGAATAAAACACAGACACAATTTAAACAGGGGGAGGAAATGTTCCGGAATAAAACACAGATACAGTTTACAAAGGAGTGAGTGCAAAGTTAGGGAAATAAAACAGAAATATTACGGGAATAAAACAGAGATACAATTTACAAAGGAGTGAGGGTAAAGTTACGGGAATAAAACGGAATTATTACGGGAATAAAACACAGGCACAATTTAAATAGGGGGAGCAACTGTTACGGGAATAAACCACAGATACAGTTTACAAAGGAGTGAGGGGAAAGTTACGGGAATAGAAAATACCCAAAATTTATAAAGGAGCGAGTACAATATTATGTGAATAAAACACAGATACTATTTATTAAAACGTGAGGGAAATATTACGGGAATAAAACTCAGACACAATTTAAATAGGGGGGTGGAAATGTTATGGGAATAAAACACAGATACAGTTAACAAAGGAGTGATGGGAAAGTTACGGGAATAAAAAGGAAATATTACGGGAATAAAACACAGACACAATTTAAACAGGGGGATGAAATGTTGCGGAATAAAACACAGATATATTTTTCAAAGGAGTGTGGAGAAAGTTAGGGGAATAAAAAGGAAATATTACGGGAATAAAACACAGACACAATTTAAACAGGGGGGTGGAAATGTTACGGGAATAAAACAGATACAGTTTACAAAGGAGTGAGGGGAATGTTACGGGAATAGAAAATACCCAAAATTTATAAAGGAGCATGTAGAACATTATCTGAATAAAACACAGATACTATTTATTGAAACGTGAGGGAAATATTACGGGAATAAAAGTCAGACACAATTTAAATAGGGGGGAGGAAATGTTACGAGAATAAAACACTGATACAGTTTAAAAAGGAGTGAGGGGTATGTTACAGGAATAAAAAGGAAATATTACGGGAATAAAACACAGACACAATTTAAATAGGGGGAGGAAATGTTACGGGAATAAAACACAGATACAGTTTACAAAGGAGTGCGGGGAAAGTTACGGGAATAGAAAGGAAATATTACGTGAATAAAACACAAACACAATTTAAATAGTGGGGAGGAAATGTTACGGACATAAAGCACAGATACAGTTTACAAAGGAGTGAGGGGAAAGTTAGGGGAATAAAACGGAAATATTACGGGAATAAAACACAGACACAATTTAAATAGGGGGAGGAAATGTTACCGGAATAAAACACAGATACAGTTTACAAAGGAGTGAGGAGAAAGTTAGGGGACTAAAATGGAAATCTTTGGCTTGGCTTCGCGGACGAAGATTTATGGAGGGGTTAAAAAGTCCACGTCAGCTGCAGGCTCGGTTGTGGCTCACAAGTCCGATGCGGGACAGGCAGACACGATTGCAGCGGTTGCAAGGGAAAATTGGTTGGTTGGGGTTGGGTGTTGGGTTTTTCCTCCTTTGCCTTTTGTCAGTGAGGTGGGCTCTGCGGTCTCCTTCAAAGGAGGTTGCTGCCCGCCAAACTGTGAGGCGCCAAGATGCACGGTTTGAGGCGTTATCAGCCCACTGGAGGTGGTCAATGTGGCAGGCACCAAGAGATTTCTTTAGACAGTCCTTGTACCTTTTTTTTGGTGCACCTCTGTCACGGTGGCCAGTGGAGAGCTCGCCATACAACACGATCTTGGGAAGGCGATGGTCCTCCATTCTGGAGACGTGACCCATCCAGCGCAGCTCGATCTTCAGCAGCGTGGACTCGATGCTGTCGACCTCTGCAATCTCGAGTACTTCGACGTTAGGGGTGTAAGTGCTCCAATGGATGTTGAGGATGGAGCGGAGACAACGCTGGTGGAAGCGTTCTAGGAGCCGTAGGTGGTGCCGGTAGAGGACCCATGATTCGGAGCCGAACAGGAGTGGGGGTATGACAACGGCTCTGTATACGCTTATCTTTGTGAGGTTTTTCAGTTGGTTGTTTTTCCAGACTCTTTTGTGTAGTCTTCCAAAATGGAAAGATAACGGGAATAAAACACAAACACAATTTAAATATGGGGGAGGAAATGTTCTGGGAATAAAACACAGATACAGTTTACAAAGGAGTGAGGAGAAAGTTACCGGGAATAGAAAATACCCAATATTTATAAAGGAGCGAGTAGAATATTATCTGAATAAAACACAGATACTATTTATTAAAACGTGAGGGAAATATTACGGGAATAAAACTCAGACACAATTTGAATGGGGGGAGGAAATTTTACGGGAATAAAACACAGATACAGTTTACAAAGGAGTGAGGGGAAAGTTAGGGGAATAAAAAGGAAATATTACGGGAATAAAACACAAACACAATTTAAATAGAGGGGAGGAAATGTTACGGGAATAAAACACAGATACAGTTTACAAACGAGTGAGGGGAAAGTTAGGGGAATAAAACGGAAATATTACGGGAATAAAACACAGACACAATTTAAATAGGGGGAGGAAATGTTACGGGAATAAAGCACAGATACAGTTAACAAAGGAGTGAGGAGAAAGTTAGGGAAATAAAAAGGAAATATAACGGGAATAAAACACAAACACAATTTAAACAGGGGGGTGGAAATATTACGGGAATAAAACAGATACAGTTTACAAAGGAGTGAGGAGAATCTAACGGGAATAAAAAGGAAATATTACGGGAATAAAACACAGACAAAATTTAAACAGGGGGAGGAAATGTTCCGGAATAAAACACAGATACAGTTTAAACAGGGGGAGGAAATGTTCCGGAATAAAACACAGATACAGTTTGCAAAGGAGTGAGTGCAAAGTTAGGGAAATAAAACGGAAATATTACGGGAATAAAACACAGATACAATTTACAAAGGAGTGAGGGTAAAGTTACGGGAATAAAACGGAATTATTACGGGAATAAAACACAGACACAATTTAAATAGGGGGAGCAACTGTTACGGGAATAAAACACAGATACAGTTTACAAAGGAGTGAGGGGAAAGTTACGGGAATAGAAAATACCCAAAATTTATAAAGGAGCGAGTAGAATATTATGTGAATAAAACACAGATACTATTTATTAAAACGTGAGGGAAAAATTACGGGAATAAAACTCAGACACAATTTAAATAGGGGTGTGGAAATGTTATGGGAATAAAACACAGATACAGTTAACAAAGGAGTGATGGGAAAGTTACGGGAATAAAAAGGAAAGATTACGGGAATAAAACACAGACACAATTTAAACAGGGGGGATGAAATGTTGCGGAATAAAACACAGATACAGTTTAAAAGGAGTGAGGGGAAAGTTACGGGAATAAAAAGGATACATTACGGGAATAAAACACAGACACAATTTATAAAGAGGGGAGGAAATGTTACGAGAATAAAACACTGATACAGTTAACAAAGGAGTGAGGGGTAAGTTACGGGAATAAAAAGGAAATATTACGGGAATAAAACACAGACACAATTTATAAAGGAGGGAGGAAATGTTACGGGGATAAAACACAGATACAGTTTACAAAGGAATGAGGGGAAAGTTACAGGAATAAAAATAACCCAAAATTTATAAAGGCTTGAGGGAAATATTACCGGAATAAACCACAGACACAATTTATAAAGGAAAATGGAAAGGTTACGCGAATAAAACACACATACAATTTATAAAAAGCAAGGATAACTTTGGAGGAATAAAACGCAGACACAATTTAAAAAGGGTGGAGGAAATGTTACGGGGATAAAACACAGATACAGTTTACAAAGGAGTGAGGGGAAAGTTACGGGAATAAAAAGGAAATATTACGGGAATAAAACACAGACACAATTTATAAAGTGGGGAGGAAATTTTATGGAAATAAAACACAGATGCAGTTTACAAAGGAGTGAGGGGAAAGTTACGGGAATAAAAAGGAAATTACGGGAATAAAACACAGATACATTTTTCAAAGGAGTGTGGAGAAAGTTAGGGGAATAAAAAGGAAATATTACGGGAATAAAACACAGACACAATTTAAACAGGGGGGTGGAAATGTTACGGGAATAAAACAGATACAGTTTACAAAGGAGTGAGGGGAATGTTACGGGAATAGAGAATACCCAAAATTTATAAAAGAGCATGTAGAACATTATCTGAATAAAACACAGATACTATTTATTAAAACGTTAGGGAAATATTACGGTAATAAAACACAGACACAATTTAAATAGGGGGAGGAAATGTTACGGGAATAAAACACAGATACAGTTTACAAAGGAGTGCGGGGAAAGTTACGGGAATAGAAAGGAAATATTACGGGAATAAAACCCAAACACAATATAAATAGTGGGGAGGAAATGTTACGGACATAAAGCACAGATACAGTTTACAAAGGAGTGAGGGGAAAGTTAGGGGAATAAAACGGAAATATTACGGGAATAAAACACAGACACAATTTAAATAGGGGGAGGAAATGTTACGGGAATAAAACAGAGATACAGTTTACAAGGGAGTGAGGGGAAAGTTACGGGAAAAAAAAGGAAATCTTCTTTGGCTTGGCTTCGCGGACGAAGATTTATGGAGGGGGTAAAAGTCCACTTCAGCTGCAGGCTCGTTTGTGGCTCACAAGTCCGATGCGGGACAGGCAGACACGATTGCAGCGGTTGCAAGGGAAAATTGGTTGGTTGGGGTTGGGTGTTGGGTTTTTCCTCCTTTGCCTTTTGTCAGTGAGGTGGGCTCTGCGGTCTTCCTCAAAGGAGGTTTCTGCCCGCCAAACTGTGAGGCGCCAAGATGCACGGTTTGAGGCGTTATCAGCCCACTGGCGGTGGTCAATGTGGCAGGCACCAAGAGATTTCTTTAGGCAGTCCTTGTACCTTTTTTTTGGTGCACCTCTGTCACGGTGGCCAGTGGAGAGGTCGCCATACAACACGATCTTGGGAAGGCGATGGTCCTCCATTCTGGAGACGTGACCCATCCAGCGCAGCTGGATCTTCAGCAGCGTGGACTCGATGCTGTCGACCTCTGCAATCTCGAGTACTTCGACGTTAGGGGTGTAAACGCTCCAATTGATGTTGAGGATGGAGCGGAGACAACGCTGGTGGAAGCGTTCTAGGAGCCATAGGTGGTGCCGGTAGAGGACCCATGATTCGGAGCCGAACCGGAGTGTGGGTATGACAACGGTTCTGTATACGCTTATCTTTGTGAGGTTTTTCAGTTGGTTGTTTTTCCAGACTCTTTTGTGTAGTCTTCCAAAATGGAAAGATAACGGGAATAAAACACAAACACAATTTAAATATGGGGGAGGAAATGTTCTGGGAATAAAACACAGATACAGTTTACAAAGGAGTGAGGAGAAAGTTACCGGGAATAGAAAATACCCAATATTTATAAAGGAGCGAGTAGAATATTATCTGAATGAAACACAGATACTATTTATTAAAACGTGAGGGAAATATTACGGGAATAAAACTCAGACACAATTTGAATAGGGGGGAGGAAATGTTACGGGAATAAAACACAGATACAGTTTACAAAGCACTGAGGGGAAAGTTACGGGAATAAAAAGGAAATATTACGGGAATAAAACACAGACACAATTTAAACAGGGGGAGGAAATGTTCCGGAATAAAACACAGATACAGTTTACAAAGGAGTGAGTGCAAAGTTAGGGAAATAAAACGGAAATATTACGGGAATAAAACACAGATACAATTTACAAAGGAGTGAGGGTAAAGTTACGGGAATAAAACGGAATTATTACGGGAATAAAACACAGACACAATTTAAATAGGGGGAGCAACTGTTACGGGAATAAAACACAGATACAGTTTACAAAGGAGTGAGGGGAAAGTTACGGGAATAGAAAATACCCATAATTTATAAAGGAGCGAGTAGAATATTATGTGAATAAAACACAGATACTATTTATTAAAACGTGAGGGAAATATTACGGGAATAAAACTCAGACACAATTTAAATAGGGGGGAGGAAATGTTACGGGAATAAAACACAGATACAGTTTACAAAGGAGTGAGGGGAAAGTTACGGGAATAAAAAGGAAATATTACGGGAATAAAACACAGACACAATTTAAACAGGGGGAGGAAATGTTCCGGAATAAAACACAGATACAGTTTACAAAGGAGTGAGTGCAAAGTTAGGGAAATAAAACAGAAATATTACGGGAATAAAACAGAGATACAATTTACAAAGGAGTGAGGGGAAAGTTACGGGAATAAAAAGGAAATATTACGGGAATAAAACACAGTCACAATTTAAATAGGGGAGGAAATGTTACGGGAATAAAACACAGATACAGTTTACAAATGAGTTAGGGTAAAGTTACGGGAATAAAACGGAATTATTACGGGAATAAAACACAGACACAATTTAAATAGGGGGAGCAACTGTTACGGGGATAAAACACAGATACAGTTTACAAAGGAGTGAGGGGAAAATTACGGGAATATTAAATACCCAAAATTTATAAAGGAGCGAGTAGAACATTATCTGAATAAAATACAGATACTATTTATTAAAACGTGAGGGAAATATTACGGAAATAAAACTCAGACACAATTTAAATAGGGGATAGGAAATGTTACCTAAATAAAACACAGATACAGTTTACAAAGGAGTGAGGAGAATCTAACGGGAATAAAAAGGAAATATTACGGGAATAAAACACAGACAAAATTTAAACAGGGGGAGGAAATGTTCCGGAATAAAACACAGATACAGTTTAAACAGGGGGAGGAAATGTTCCGGAATAAAACACAGATACAGTTTACAAAGGAGTGAGTGCAAAGTTAGGGAAATAAAACGGAAATATTACGGGAATAAAACACAGATACAATTTACAAAGGAGTGAGGGTAAAGTTACGGGAATAAAACGGAATTATTACGGGAATAAAACACAGACACAATTTAAATAGGGGGAGCAACTGTTACGGGAATAAAACACAGATACAGTTTACAAAGGAGTGAGGGGAAAGTTACGGGAATAGAAAATACCCAAAATTTATAAAGGAGCGAGTAGAATATTATGTGAATAAAACACAGATACTATTTATTAAAACGTGAGGGAAATATTACGGGAATAAAACTCAGACACAATTTAAATAGGGGTGTGGAAATGTTATGGGAATAAAACACAGATACAGTTTACAAAGGAGTGAGGGGAAAGTTACGGGAATAGAAAATACCCAAAATTTATAAAGGAGCGAGTAGAATATTATGTGAATAAAACACAGATACTATTTATTAAAACGTGAGGGAAATATTACGGGAATAAAACTCAGACACAATTTAAATAGGGGTGTGGAAATGTTATGGGAATAAAACACAGATACAGTTAACAAAGGAGTGATGGGAAAGTTACGGGAATAAAAAGGAAAGATTACGGGAATAAAACACAGACACAATTTAAACAGGGGGGATGAAATGTTGCGGAATAAAACACAGATACAGTTTAAAAGGAGTGAGGGGAAAGTTACGGGAATAAAAAGGATACATTACGGGAATAAAACACAGACACAATTTATAAAGAGGGGAGGAAATGTTACGAGAATAAAACACTGATACAGTTAACAAAGGAGTGAGGGGTAAGTTACGGGAATAAAAAGGAAATATTACGGGAATAAAACACAGACACAATTTATAAAGGGGGGAGGAAATGTTACGGGGATAAAACACAGATACAGTTTACAAAGGAATGAGGGGAAAGTTACAGGAATAAAAATTACCCAAAATTTATAAAGGCTTGAGGGAAATATTACCGGAATAAACCACAGACACAATTTATAAAGGAAAATGGAAAGGTTACGCGAATAAAACACACATAAAATTTATAAAAAGCAAGGATAACTTTGAAGGAATAAAACGCAGACACAATTTAAAAAGGGTGGAGGAAATGTTACGGGGATAAAACACAGATACAGTTTACAAAGGAATGAGGGGAAAGTTACAGGAATAAAAATAACCCAAAATTTTTAAAGGCTTGAGGGAAATATTACCGGAATAAACCACAGACACAATTTATAAAGGAAAATGGAAAGGTTACGCGAATAAAACACACATACAATTTATAAAAAGCAAGGATAACTTTGGAGGAATAAAACGCAGACACAATTTAAAAAGGTTGGAGGAAATGTTACGGACATAAAACACAGATACAGTTTACAAAGGAGTGAGGGGAAAGTTACGGGAATAAAAAGGAAATATTACGGGAATAAAACACAGACACAATTTATAAAGTGGGGAGGAAATGTTATGGAAATAAAACACAGATGCAGTTTACAAAGGAGTGAGGGGAAAGTTACGGGAATAAAAAGGAAATTACGGGAATAAAACACAGATATAATTTAAATAGGGGGAGGAAATGTAACGGGAATAAAACACAGATACATTTTTCAAAGGAGTGTGGAGAAAGTTAGGGGAATAAAAAGGAAATATTACGGGAATAAAACACAGACACAATTTAAACAGGGGGGTGGAAATGTTACGGGAATAAAACAGATACAGTTTACAAAGGAGTGAGGGGAATGTTACGGGAATAGAGAATACCCAAAATTTATAAAGGAGCATGTAGAACATTATCTGAATAAAACACAGATACTATTTATTAAAACGTTAGGGAAATATTACGGGAATAAAAGTCAGACACAATTTAAATAGGGGGGAGGAAATGTTACGAGAATAAAACACTGATACAGTTTACAAAGGAGTGAGGGGTATGTTACAGGAATAAAAAGGAAATATTACGGGAATAAAACACAGACACAATTTAAATAGGGGGAGGAAATGTTACGGGAATAAAACACAGATACAGTTTACAAAGGAGTGCGGGGAAAGTTACGGGAATAGAAAGGAAATATTACGGGAATAAAACACAAACACAATTTAAATAGTGGGGAGGAAATGTTACGGACATAAAGCACAGATACAGTTTACAAAGGAGTGAGGGGAAAGTTAGGGGAATAAAACGGAAATATTACGGGAATAAAACACAGACACAATTTAAATAGGGGGAGGAAATGTTACGGGAATAAAACAGAGATACAATTTACAAGGGAGTGAGGGGAAAGTTACGGGAAAAAAAAAGGAAATCTTCTTTGGCTTGGCTTCGCGGACGAAGATTTATGGAGGGGGTAAAAGTCCACTTCAGCTGCAGGCTCGTTTGTGGCTCACAAGTCCGATGCGGGACAGGCAGACACGATTGCAGCCTTGCAAGGGAAAATTGGTTGGTTGGGGTTGGGTGTTGGGTTTTTCCTCCTTTGCCTTTTGTCAGTGAGGTGGGCTCTGCGGTCTTCTTCAAAGGAGGTTGCTGCCCGCCAAACTGTGAGGCGCCAAGATGCACGGTTTGAGGCGTTATCAGCCCACTGGCGGTGGTCAATGTGGCAGAAACCAAGAGATTTCTTTAGGCAGTCCTTGTACCTTTTTTTTGGTGCACCTCTGTCACGGTGGCCAGTGGAGTGCTCGCCATACAACACGATCTTGGGAAGGCGATGGTCCTCCATTCTGGAGACGTGACCCATCCAGCGCAGCTGGATCTTCAGCAGCGTGGACTCGATGCTGTCGACCTCTGCAATCTCGAGTACTTCGACGTTAGGGGTGTAAGCGCTCCAATTGATGTTGAGGATGGAGCGGAGACAACGCTGGTGGAAGCGTTCTAGGAGCCGTAGGTGGTGCCGGTAGAGGACCCATGATTCGGAGCCGAACCGGAGTGTGGGTATGACAACGGTTCTGTATACGCTTATCTTTGTGAGGTTTTTCAGTTGGTTGTTTTTCCAGACTCTTTTGTGTAGTCTTCCAAAATGGAAAGATAACGGGAATAAAACACAAACACAATTTAAATATGGGGGAGGAAATGTTCTGGGAATAAAACACAGATACAGTTTACAAAGGAGTGAGGAGAAAGTTACCGGGAATAGAAAATACCCAATATTTATAAAGGAGCGAGTAGAATATTATCTGAATGAAACACAGATACTATTTATTAAAACGTGAGGGAAATATTACGGGAATAAAACTCAGACACAATTTGAATAGGGGGGAGGAAATGTTACGGGAATAAAACAGAGATACAGTTTACAAGGGAGTGAGGGGAAAGTTACGGGAAAAAAAAAGGAAATCTTCTTTGGCTTGGCTTCGCGGACGAAGATTTATGGAGGGGGTAAAAGTCCACTTCAGCTGCAGGCTCGTTTGTGGCTCACAAGTCCGATGCGGGACAGGCAGACACGATTGCAGCCTTGCAAGGGAAAATTGGTTGGTTGGGGTTGGGTGTTGGGTTTTTCCTCCTTTGCCTTTTGTCAGTGAGGTGGGCTCTGCGGTCTTCTTCAAAGGAGGTTGCTGCCCGCCAAACTGTGAGGCGCCAAGATGCACGGTTTGAGGCGTTATCAGCACACTGGCGGTGGTCAATGTGGCAGAAACCAAGAGATTTCTTTAGGCAGTCCTTGTACCTTTTTTTTGGTGCACCTCTGTCACGGTGGCCAGTGGAGTGCTCGCCATACAACACGATCTTGGGAAGGCGATGGTCCTCCATTCTGGAGACGTGACCCATCCAGCGCAGCTGGATCTTCAGCAGCGTGGACTCGATGCTGTCGACCTCTGCAATCTCGAGTACTTCGACGTTAGGGGTGTAAGCGCTCCAATTGATGTTGAGGATGGAGCGGAGACAACGCTGGTGGAAGCGTTCTAGGAGCCGTAGGTGGTGCCGGTAGAGGACCCATGATTCGGAGCCGAACCGGAGTGTGGGTATGACAACGGTTCTGTATACGCTTATCTTTGTGAGGTTTTTCAGTTGGTTGTTTTTCCAGACTCTTTTGTGTAGTCTTCCAAAATGGAAAGATAACGGGAATAAAACACAAACACAATTTAAATATGGGGGAGGAAATGTTCTGGGAATAAAACACAGATACAGTTTACAAAGGAGTGAGGAGAAAGTTACCGGGAATAGAAAATACCCAATATTTATAAAGGAGCGAGTAGAATATTATCTGAATGAAACACAGATACTATTTATTAAAACGTGAGGGAAATATTACGGGAATAAAACTCAGACACAATTTGAATAGGGGGGAGGAAATGTTACGGGAATAAAACACAGATACAGTTTACAAAGCACTGAGGGGAAAGTTACGGGAATAAAAAGGAAATATTACGGGAATAAAACACAGACACAATTTAAACAGGGGGAGGAAATGTTCCGGAATAAAACACAGATACAGTTTACAAAGGAGTGAGTGCAAAATTAGGGAAATAAAACGGAAATATTACGGGAATAAAACACAGACACAATTTACAAAGGAGTGAGGGTAAAGTTACGGGAATAAAACGGAATTATTACGGGAATAAAACACAGACACAATTTAAATAGGGGGAGCAACTGTTACGGGAATAAAACACAGATACAGTTTACAAAGGAGTGAGGGGAAAGTTACGGGAATAGAAAATACCCATAATTTATAAAGGAGCGAGTAGAATATTATGTGAATAAAACACAGATACTATTTATTAAAACGTGAGGGAAATATTACGGGAATAAAACTCAGACACAATTTAAATAGGGGGGTGGAAATGTTATGGGAATAAAAAGGAAATATTACGGGAATAAAACACAGACACAATTTAAACAGGGGGATGAAATGTTGCGGAATAAAACACAGATACATTTTTCAAAGGAGTGTGGAGAAAGTTAGGGGAATAAAAAGGAAATGTTACGGGAATAAAACAGATACAGTTTACAAAGGAGTGAGGGGAATGTTACGGGAATAGAAAATACCCAAAATTTATAAAGGAGCATGTAGAACATTATCTGAATAAAACACAGATACTATTTATTAAAACGTGAGGGAAATATTACGGGAATAAAAGTCAGACACAATTTAAATAGGGGAGAGGAAATGTTACGAGAATAAAACACTGATACAGTTTACAAAGGAGTGAGGGGTATGTTACAGGAATAAAAAGGAAATATTACGGGAATAAAACACAGACACAATTTAAATAGGGGGAGGAAATGTTACGGGAATAAAACACAGATACAGTTTACAAAGGAGTGCGGGGAAAGTTACGGGAATAGAAAGGAAATATTACGGGAATAAAACACAAACACAATTTAAATAGTGGGGAGGAAATGTTACGGACATAAAGCACAGATACAGTTTACAAAGGAGTGAGGGGAAAGTTAGGGGAATAAAACGGAAATATTACGGGAATAAAACACAGACACAATTTAAATAGGGGGAGGAAATGTTACCGGAATAAAACACAGATACAGTTTACAAAGGAGTGAAGAGAAAGTTAGGGGACTAAAATGGAAATCTTTGGCTTGGCTTCGCGGACGAAGATTTATGGAGGGGGTAAAAAGTCCACGTCAGTAGCAGGCTCGTTTGTGGCTCACAAGTCCGATGCGGGACAGGCAGACACGATTGCAGCGGTTGCAAGGGAAAATTGGTTGGTTGGGGTTGGGTGTTGGGTTTTTCCTCCTTTGCCTTTTGTCAGTGAGGTGGGCTCTGCGGTCTTCTTCAAAGGAGGTTGCTGCCCGCCAAACTGTGAGGCGCCAAGATGCACGGTTTGAGGCGTTATCAGCCCACTGGAGGTGGTCAATGTGGCAGGCACCAAGAGATTTCTTTAGACAGTCCTTGTACCTTTTTTTTGGTGCACCTATGTCACGGTGGCCAGTGGAGAGCTCGCCATACAACACGATCTTGGGAAGGCGATGGTCCTCCATTCTGGAGACGTGACCCATCCAGCGCAGCTGGATCTTCAGCAGCGTGGACTCGATGCTGTCGACCTCTGCAATCTCGAGTACTTCGACGTTAGGGGTGTAAGTGCTCCAATGGATGTTGAGGATGGAGCGGAGACAACGCTGGTGGAAGCGTTCTAGGAGCCGTAGGTGGTGCCGGTAGAGGACCCATGATTCGGAGCCGAACAGGAGTGGGGGTATGACAACGGCTCTGTATACGCTTATCTTTGTGAGGTTTTTCAGTTGGTTGTTTTTCCAGACTCTTTTGTGTAGTCTTCCAAAATGGAAAGATAACGGGAATAAAACACAAACACAATTTAAATATGGGGGAGGAAATGTTCTGGGAATAAAACACAGATACAGTTTACAAAGGAGTGCGGAGAAAGTTACCTGGAATAGAAAATACCCAATATTTATAAAGGAGCGAGTAGAATATTATCTGAATAAAACACAGATACTATTTATTAAAACGTGAGGGAAATATTACGGGAATAAAACTCAGACACAATTTGAATGGGGGGAGGAAATTTTACGGGAATAAAACACAGATACAGTTTACAAAGGAGTGAGGGGAAAGTTAGGGGAATAAAAAGGAAATATTACGGGAATAAAACACAAACACAATTTAAATAGAGGGGAGGAAATGTTACGGGAATAAAACACAGATACAGTTTACAAACGAGTGAGGGGAAAGTTAGGGGAATAAAACGGAAATATTACGGAAATAAAACACAGACACAATTTAAATAGGGGGAGGAAATGTTACGGGAATAAAGCACAGATACAGTTAACAAAGGAGTGAGGAGAAAGTTAGGGAAATAAAAAGGAAATATAACGGGAATAAAACACAAACACAATTTAAATAGGGGGGAGGAAATGTTACGGGAATAAAATACAGATACAGTTTACAAAGGAGTGTGGAGAAAGTTAGGGTATAAAAAGGAAATAAAACACAGACACAATTTAAACAGGGGGGTGGAAATATTACGGGAATAAAACAGATACAGTTTACAAAGGAGTGAGGGGAAAGTTACGGGAATAAAAAGGAAATATTACGGGAATAAAACACAGACAAAATTTAAACAGGGGGAGGAAATGTTCCGGAATAAAACACAGATACAGTTTAAACAGGGGGAGGAAATGTTCCGGAATAAAACACAGATACAGTTTACAAAGGAGTGAGTGCAAAGTTAGGGAAATAAAACTGAAATATTACGGGAATAAAACACAGATACAATTTACAAAGGAGTGAGGGTAAAGTTACGGGAATAAAACGGAATTATTACTGGAATAAAACACAGACACAATTTAAATAGGGGGAGCAACTGTTACGGGAATAAAACACAGATACAGTTTACAAAGGAGTGAGGGGAAAGTTACGGGAATAGAAAATACCCAAAATTTATAAAGGAGCGAGTAGAATATTATGTGAATAAAACACAGATACTATTTATTAAAACGTGAGGGAAATATTACGGGAATAAAACTCAGACACAATTTAAATAGGGGGGTGGAAATGTTATGGGAATAAAACACAGATACAGTTAACAAAGGAGTGATGGGAAAGTTACGGGAATAAAAAGGAAATATTACGGGAATAAAACACAGACACAATTTAAACAGGGGGGATGAAATGTTGCGGAACAAAACACAGATACAGTTTAAAAGGAGTGAGGGGAAAGTTACGGGAATAAAAAGGATACATTACGGGAATAAAACACAGACACAATTTATAAAGGGGGGAGGAAATGTTACGAGAATAAAACACTGATACAGTTAACAAAGGAGTGAGGGGTAAATACGGGAATAAAAAGGAAATATTACGGGAATAAAACACAGACACAATTTATAAAGGGGGGAGGAAATGTTACGGGGATAAAACACAGATACAGTTTACAAAGGAATGAGGGGAAAGTTACAGGAATACAAATTACCCAAAATTTATAAAGGCTTGAGGGAAATATTACCGGAATAAACCACAGACACAATTTATAAAGGAAAATGGAAAGGTTACGCGAATAAAACACACATACAATTTATAAAAAGCAAGGATAACTTTGAAGGAATAAAACGCAGACACAATTTAAAAAGGGTGGAGGAAATGTTACGGGGATAAAACACAGATACAGTTTACAAAGGAATGAGGGGAAAGTTACAGGAATAAAAATTACCCAAAATTTATAAAGGCTTGAGGGAAATAGTACCGGAATAAACCACAGACACAATTTATAAAGGAAAATGGAAAGGTTACGCGAATAAAACACACATACAATTTATAAAAAGCAAGGATAACTTTGGAGGAATAAAACGCAGACACAATTTAAAAAGGGTGGAGGAAATGTTACGGACATAAAACACAGATACAGTTTACAAAGGAGTGAGGGGAAAGTTACGGGAATAAAAAGGAAATATTACGGGAATAAAACACAGACACAATTTATAAAGTGGGGAGGAAATGTTATGGAAATAAAACACAGATGCAGTTTACAAAGGAGTGAGGGGAAAGTTACGGGAATAAAAAGGAAATTACGGGAATAAAACACAGATACATTTTTCAAAGGAGTGTGGAGAAAGTTAGGGGAATAAAAAGGAAATATTACGGGAATAAAACACAGACACAATTTAAACAGGGGGGTGGAAATGTTACGGGAATAAAACAGATACAGTTTACAAAGGAGTGAGGGGAATGTTACGGGAATAGAGAATACCCAAAATTTATAAAGGAGCATGTAGAACATTATCTGAATAAAACACAGATACTATTTATTAAAACGTTAGGGAAATATTACGGGAATAAAACACAGACACAATTTAAATAGGGGGAGGAAATGTTACGGGAATAAAACACAGATACAGTTTACAAAGGAGTGCGGGGAAAGTTACGGGAATAGAAAGGAAATATTACGGGAATAAAACCCAAACACAATATAAATAGTGGGGAGGAAATGTTACGGACATAAAGCACAGATACAGTTTACAAAGGAGTGAGGGGAAAGTTAGGGGAATAAAACGGAAATATTACGGGAATAAAACACAGACACAATTTAAATAGGGGGAGGAAATGTTACGGGAATAAAACAGAGATACAGTTTACAAGGGAGTGAGGGGAAAGTTACGGGAAAAAAAAAGGAAATCTTCTTTGGCTTGGCTTCGCGGACGAAGATTTATGGAGGGGGTAAAAGTCCACTTCAGCTGCAGGCTCGTTTGTGGCTCACAAGTCCGATGCGGGACAGGCAGACACGATTGCAGCGGTTGCAAGGGAAAATTGGTTGGTTGGGGTTGGGTGTTGGGTTTTTCCTCCTTTGCCTTTTGTCAGTGAGGTGGGCTCTGCGGTCTTCCTCAAAGGAGGTTTCTGCCCGCCAAACTGTGAGGCGCCAAGATGCACGGTTTGAGGCGTTATCAGCCCACTGGCGGTGGTCAATGTGGCAGGCACCAAGAGATTTCTTTAGGCAGTCCTTGTACCTTTTTTTTGGTGCACCTCTGTCACGGTGGACAGTGGAGAGCTCGCCATACAACACGATCTTGGGAAGGCGATGGTCCTCCATTCTGGAGACGTGACCCATCCAGCGCAGCTGGATCTTCAGCAGCGTGGACTCGATGCTGTCGACCTCTGCAATCTCGAGTACTTCGACATTAGGGGTGTAAACGCTCCAATTGATGTTGAGGATGGAGCGGAGACAACGCTGGTGGAAGCGTTCTAGGAGCCGTAGGTGGTGCCGGTAGAGGACCCATGATTCGGAGCCGAACCGGAGTGTGGGTATGACAACGGTTCTGTATACGCTTATCTTTGTGAGGTTTTTCAGTTGGTTGTTTTTCCAGACTCTTTTGTGTAGTCTTCCAAAATGGAAAGATAACGGGAATAAAACACAAACACAATTTAAATATGGGGGAGGAAATGTTCTGGGAATAAAACACAGATACAGTTTACAAAGGAGTGAGGAGAAAGTTACCGGGAATAGAAAATACCCAATATTTATAAAGGAGCGAGTAGAATATTATCTGAATGAAACACAGATACTATTTATTAAAACGTGAGGGAAATATTACGGGAATAAAACTCAGACACAATTTGAATAGGGGGGAGGAAATGTTACGGGAATAAAACACAGATACAGTTTACAAAGCACTGAGGGGAAAGTTACGGGAATAAAAAGGAAATATTACGGGAATAAAACACAGACACAATTTAAACAGGGGGAGGAAATGTTCCGGAATAAAACACAGATACAGTTTACAAAGGAGTGAGTGCAAAGTTAGGGAAATAAAACGGAAATATTACGGGAATAAAACACAGATACAATTTACAAAGGAGTGAGGGTAAAGTTACGGGAATAAAACGGAATTATTACGGGAATAAAACACAGACACAATTTAAATAGGGGGAGCAACTGTTACGGGAATAAAACACAGATACAGTTTACAAAGGAGTGAGGGGAAAGTTACGGGAATAGAAAATACCCATAATTTATAAAGGAGCGAGTAGAATATTATGTGAATAAAACACAGATACTATTTATTAAAACGTGAGGGAAATATTACGGGAATAAAACTCAGACGCAATTTAAATAGGGGGGAGGAAATGTTACGGGAATAAAACACAGATACAGTTTACAAAGGAGTGAGGGGAAAGTTACGGGAATAAAAAGGAAATATTACGGGAATAAAACACAGACACAATTTAAACAGGTGGAGGAAATGTTCCGGAATAAAACACAGATACAGTTTACAAAGGAGTGAGTGCAAAGTTAGGGAAATAAAACAGAAATATTACGGGAATAAAACAGAGATACAATTTACAAAAGAGTGAGGGTAAAGTTACGGGAATAAAACGGAATTATTACGGGAATAAAACACAGACACAATTTAAATAGGGGGAGCAACTGTTACGGGAATAAAACACAGATACAGTTTACAAAGGAGTGAGGGGAAAGTTACGGGAATAAAAAGGAAATATTTCGGGAATAAAACACAGTCACAATTTAAATAGGGGAGGAAATGTTACGGGAATAAAACACAGATACAGTTTACAAATGAGTTAGGGTAAAGTTACGGGAATAAAACGGAATTATTACGGGAATAAAACACAGACACAATTTAAATAGGGGGAGCAACTGTTACGGGGATAAAACACAGATACAGTTTACAAAGGAGTGAGGGGAAAATTACGGGAATATTAAATACCCAAAATTTATAAAGGAGCGAGTAGAACATTATCTGAATAAAATACAGATACTATTTATTAAAACGTGAGGGAAATATTACGGAAATAAAACTCAGACACAATTTAAATAGGGGATAGGAAATGTTACCTAAATAAAACACAGATACAGTTTACAAAGGAGTGAGGAGAATCTAACGGGAATAAAAAGGAAATATTACGGGAATAAAACACAGACAAAATTTAAACAGGGGGAGGAAATGTTCCGGAATAAAACACAGATACAGTTTAAACAGGGGGAGGAAATGTTCCGGAATAAAACACAGATACAGTTTACAAAGGAGTGAGTGCAAAGTTAGGGAAATAAAACGGAAATATTACGGGAATAAAACACAGATACAATTTACAAAGGAGTGAGGGTAAAGTTACGGGAATAAAACGGAATTATTACGGGAATAAAACACAGACACAATTTAAATAGGGGGAGCAACTGTTACGGGAATAAAACACAGATACAGTTTACAAAGGAGTGAGGGGAAAGTTACGGGAATAGAAAATACCCAAAATTTATAAAGGAGCGAGTAGAATATTATGTGAATAAAACACAGATACTATTTATTAAAACGTGAGGGAAATATTACGGGAATAAAACTCAGACACAATTTAAATAGGGGTGTGGAAATGTTATGGGAATAAAACACAGATACAGTTAACAAAGGAGTGATGGGAAAGTTACGGGAATAAAAAGGAAAGATTACGGGAATAAAACACAGACACAATTTAAACAGGGGGGATGAAATTTTGCGGAATAAAACACAGATACAGTTTAAAAGGAGTGAGGGGAAAGTTACGGGAATAAAAAGGATACATTACGGGAATAAAACACAGACACAATTTATAAAGAGGGGAGGAAATGTTACGAGAATAAAACACTGATACAGTTAACAAAGGAGTGAGGGGTAAATACGGGAATAAAAAGGAAATATTACGGGAATAAAACACAGACACAATTTATAAAGGGGGGAGGAAATGTTACGGGGATAAAACACAGATACAGTTTACAAAGGAATGAGGGGAAAGTTACAGGAATAAAAATTACCCAAAATTTATAAAGGCTTGAGGGAAATATTACCGGAATAAACCACAGACACAATTTATAAAGGAAAATGGAAAGGTTACGCGAATAAAACACACATAAAATTTATAAAAAGCAAGGATAACTTTGAAGGAATAAAACGCAGACACAATTTAAAAAGGGTGGAGGAAATGTTACGGGGATAAAACACAGATACAGTTTACAAAGGAATGAGGGGAAAGTTACAGGAATAAAAATAACCCAAAATTTATAAAGGCTTGAGGGAAATATTACCGGAATAAACCACAGACACAATTTATAAAGGAAAATGGAAAGGTTACGCGAATAAAACACACATACAATTTATAAAAAGCAAGGATAACTTTGGAGGAATAAAACGCAGACACAATTTAAAAAGGGTGGAGGAAATGTTACGGACATAAAACACAGATACAGTTTACAAAGGAGTGAGGGGAAAGTTACGGGAATAAAAAGGAAATATTACGGGAATAAAACACAGACACAATTTATAAAGTGGGGAGGAAATGTTATGGAAATAAAACACCGATGCAGTTTACAAAGGAGTGAAGGGAAAGTTACGGGAATAAAAAGGAAATTACGGGAATAAAACACAGATATAATTTAAATAGGGGGAGGAAATGTAACGGGAATAAAACACAGATACATTTTTCAAAGCAGTGTGGAGAAAGTTAGGGGAATAAAAAGGAAATATTACGGGAATAAAACACAGACACAATTTAAACAGGGGGGTGGAAATGTTACGGGAATAAAACAGATACAGTTTACAAAGGAGTGAGGGGAATGTTACGGGAATAGAGAATACCCAAAATTTATAAAGGAGCATGTAGAACATTATCTGAATAAAACACAGATACTATTTATTAAAACGTTAGGGAAATATTACGGGAATAAAAGTCAGACACAATTTAAATAGGGAGGAGGAAATGTTACGAGAATAAAACACTGATACAGTTTACAAAGGAGTGCGGGGAAAGTTACGGGAATAGAAAGGAAATATTACGGGAATAAAACACAAACACAATTTAAATAGTGGGGAGGAAATGTTACGGACATAAAGCACAGATACAGTTTACAAAGGAGTGAGGTTAAAGTTAGGGGAATAAAACGGAAATATTACGGGAATAAAACACAGACACAATTTAAATAGGGGGAGGAAATGTTACGGGAATAAAACAGAGATACAGTTTACAAGGGAGTGAGGGGAAAGTTACGGGAAAAAAAAAGGAAATCTTCTTTGGCTTGGCTTCGCGGACGAAGATTTATGGAGGGGGTAAAAGTCCACTTCAGCTGCAGGCTCGTTTGTGGCTCACAAGTCCGATGCGGGACAGGCAGACACGATTGCAGCGGTTGCAAGGGAAAATTGGTTGGTTGGGGTTGGGTGTTGGGTTTTTCCTCCTTTGCCTTTTGTCAGTGAGGTGGGCTCTGCGGTCTTCTTCAAAGGAGGTTGCTGCCCGCCAAACTGTGAGGCGCCAAGATGCACGGTTTGAGGCGTTATCAGCCCACTGGCGGTGGTCAATGTGGCAGAAACCAAGAGATTTCTTTAGGCAGTCCTTGTACCTTTTTTTTGGTGCACCTCTGTCACGGTGGCCAGTGGAGAGCTCGCCATACAACACGATCTTGGGAAGGCGATGGTCCTCCATTCTGGAGACGTGACCCATCCAGCGCAGCTGGATCTTCAGCAGCGTGGACTCGATGCTGTCGACCTCTGCAATCTCGAGTACTTCGACGTTAGGGGTGTAAGCGCTCCAATTGATGTTGAGGATGGAGCGGAGACAACGCTGGTGGAAGCGTTCTAGGAGCCGTAGGTGGTGCCGGTAGAGGACCCATGATTCGGAGCCGAACCGGAGTGTGGGTATGACAACGGTTCTGTATACGCTTATCTTTGTGAGGTTTTTCAGTTGGTTGTTTTTCCAGACTCTTTTGTGTAGTCTTCCAAAATGGAAAGATAACGGGAATAAAACACAAACACAATTTAAATATGGGGGAGGAAATGTTCTGGGAATAAAACACAGATACAGTTTACAAAGGAGTGAGGAGAAAGTTACCGGGAATAGAAAATACCCAATATTTATAAAGGAGCGAGTAGAATATTATCTGAATGAAACACAGATACTATTTATTAAAACGTGAGGGAAATATTACGGGAATAAAACTCAGACACAATTTGAATAGGGGGGAGGAAATGTTACGGGAATAAAACACAGATACAGTTTACAAAGCACTGAGGGGAAAGTTACGGGAATAAAAAGGAAATATTACGGGAATAAAACACAGACACAATTTAAACAGGGGGAGGAAATGTTCCGGAATAAAACACAGATACAGTTTACAAAGGAGTGAGTGCAAAGTTAGGGAAATAAAACGGAAATATTACGGGAATAAAACACAGATACAATTTACAAAGGAGTGAGGGTAAAGTTACGGGAATAAAACGGAATTATTACGGGAATAAAACACAGACACAATTTAAATAGGGGGAGCAACTGTTACGGGAATAAAACACAGATACAGTTTACAAAGGAGTGAGGGGAAAGTTACGGGAATAAAAAGGAAATATTTCGGGAATAAAACACAGTCACAATTTAAATAGGGGAGGAAATGTTACGGGAATAAAACACAGATACAGTTTACAAATGAGTTAGGGTAAAGTTACGGGAATAAAACGGAATTATTACGGGAATAAAACACAGACACAATTTAAATAGGGGGAGCAACTGTTACGGGGATAAAACACAGATACAGTTTACAAAGGAGTGAGGGGAAAATTACGGGAATATTAAATACCCAAAATTTATAAAGGAGCGAGTAGAACATTATCTGAATAAAATACAGATACTATTTATTAAAACGTGAGGGAAATATTACGGAAATAAAACTCAGACACAATTTAAATAGGGGATAGGAAATGTTACCTAAATAAAACACAGATACAGTTTACAAAGGAGTGAGGAGAATCTAACGGGAATAAAAAGGAAATATTACGGGAATAAAACACAGACAAAATTTAAACAGGGGGAGGAAATGTTCCGGAATAAAACACAGATACAGTTTAAACAGGGGGAGGAAATGTTCCGGAATAAAACACAGATACAGTTTACAAAGGAGTGAGTGCAAAGTTAGGGAAATAAAACGGAAATATTACGGGAATAAAACACAGATACAATTTACAAAGGAGTGAGGGTAAAGTTACGGGAATAAAACGGAATTATTACGGGAATAAAACACAGACACAATTTAAATAGGGGGAGCAACTGTTACGGGAATAAAACACAGATACAGTTTACAAAGGAGTGAGGGGAAAGTTACGGGAATAGAAAATACCCAAAATTTATAAAGGAGCGAGTAGAATATTATGTGAATAAAACACAGATACTATTTATTAAAACGTGAGGGAAATATTACGGGAATAAAACTCAGACACAATTTAAATAGGGGTGTGGAAATGTTATGGGAATAAAACACAGATACAGTTAACAAAGGAGTGATGGGAAAGTTACGGGAATAAAAAGGAAAGATTACGGGAATAAAACACAGACACAATTTAAACAGGGGGGATGAAATGTTGCGGAATAAAACACAGATACAGTTTAAAAGGAGTGAGGGGAAAGTTACGGGAATAAAAAGGATACATTACGGGAATAAAACACAGACACAATTTATAAAGAGGGGAGGAAATGTTACGAGAATAAAACACTGATACAGTTAACAAAGGAGTGAGGGGTAAATACGGGAATAAAAAGGAAATATTACGGGAATAAAACACAGACACAATTTATAAAGGGGGGAGGAAATGTTACGGGGATAAAACACAGATACAGTTTACAAAGGAATGAGGGGAAAGTTACAGGAATAAAAATTACCCAAAATTTATAAAGGCTTGAGGGAAATATTACCGGAATAAACCACAGACACAATTTATAAAGGAAAATGGAAAGGTTACGCGAATAAAACACACATAAAATTTATAAAAAGCAAGGATAACTTTGAAGGAATAAAACGCAGACACAATTTAAAAAGGGTGGAGGAAATGTTACGGGGATAAAACACAGATACAGTTTACAAAGGAATGAGGGGAAAGTTACAGGAATAAAAATAACCCAAAATTTATAAAGGCTTGAGGGAAATATTACCGGAATAAACCACAGACACAATTTATAAAGGAAAATGGAAAGGTTACGCGAATAAAACACACATACAATTTATAAAAAGCAAGGATAACTTTGGAGGAATAAAACGCAGACACAATTTAAAAAGGGTGGAGGAAATGTTACGGACATAAAACACAGATACAGTTTACAAAGGAGTGAGGGGAAAGTTACGGGAATAAAAAGGAAATATTACGGGAATAAAACACAGACACAATTTATAAAGTGGGGAGGAAATGTTATGGAAATAAAACACCGATGCAGTTTACAAAGGAGTGAAGGGAAAGTTACGGGAATAAAAAGGAAATTACGGGAATAAAACACAGATATAATTTAAATAGGGGGAGGAAATGTAACGGGAATAAAACACAGATACATTTTTCAAAGCAGTGTGGAGAAAGTTAGGGGAATAAAAAGGAAATATTACGGGAATAAAACACAGACACAATTTAAACAGGGGGGTGGAAATGTTACGGGAATAAAACAGATACAGTTTACAAAGGAGTGAGGGGAATGTTACGGGAATAGAGAATACCCAAAATTTATAAAGGAGCATGTAGAACATTATCTGAATAAAACACAGATACTATTTATTAAAACGTTAGGGAAATATTACGGGAATAAAAGTCAGACACAATTTAAATAGGGAGGAGGAAATGTTACGAGAATAAAACACTGATACAGTTTACAAAGGAGTGCGGGGAAAGTTACGGGAATAGAAAGGAAATATTACGGGAATAAAACACAAACACAATTTAAATAGTGGGGAGGAAATGTTACGGACATAAAGCACAGATACAGTTTACAAAGGAGTGAGGGGAAAGTTAGGGGAATAAAACGGAAATATTACGGGAATAAAACACAGACACAATTTAAATAGGGGGAGGAAATGTTACGGGAATAAAACAGAGATACAGTTTACAAGGGAGTGAGGGGAAAGTTACGGGAAAAAAAAAGGAAATCTTCTTTGGCTTGGCTTCGCGGACGAAGATTTATGGAGGGGGTAAAAGTCCACTTCAGCTGCAGGCTCGTTTGTGGCTCACAAGTCCGATGCGGGACAGGCAGACACGATTGCAGCGGTTGCAAGGGAAAATTGGTTGGTTGGGGTTGGGTGTTGGGTTTTTCCTCCTTTGCCTTTTGTCAGTGAGGTGGGCTCTGCGGTCTTCTTCAAAGGAGGTTGCTGCCCGCCAAACTGTGAGGCGCCAAGATGCACGGTTTGAGGCGTTATCAGCCCACTGGCGGTGGTCAATGTGGCAGAAACCAAGAGATTTCTTTAGGCAGTCCTTGTACCTTTTTTTTGGTGCACCTCTGTCACGGTGGCCAGTGGAGAGCTCGCCATACAACACGATCTTGGGAAGGCGATGGTCCTCCATTCTGGAGACGTGACCCATCCAGCGCAGCTGGATCTTCAGCAGCGTGGACTCGATGCTGTCGACCTCTGCAATCTCGAGTACTTCGACGTTAGGGGTGTAAGCGCTCCAATTGATGTTGAGGATGGAGCGGAGACAACGCTGGTGGAAGCGTTCTAGGAGCCGTAGGTGGTGCCGGTAGAGGACCCATGATTCGGAGCCGAACCGGAGTGTGGGTATGACAACGGTTCTGTATACGCTTATCTTTGTGAGGTTTTTCAGTTGGTTGTTTTTCCAGACTCTTTTGTGTAGTCTTCCAAAATGGAAAGATAACGGGAATAAAACACAAACACAATTTAAATATGGGGGAGGAAATGTTCTGGGAATAAAACACAGATACAGTTTACAAAGGAGTGAGGAGAAAGTTACCGGGAATAGAAAATACCCAATATTTATAAAGGAGCGAGTAGAATATTATCTGAATGAAACACAGATACTATTTATTAAAACGTGAGGGAAATATTACGGGAATAAAACTCAGACACAATTTGAATAGGGGGGAGGAAATGTTACGGGAATAAAACACAGATACAGTTTACAAAGCACTGAGGGGAAAGTTACGGGAATAAAAAGGAAATATTACGGGAATAAAACACAGACACAATTTAAACAGGGGGAGGAAATGTTCCGGAATAAAACACAGATACAGTTTACAAAGGAGTGAGTGCAAAGTTAGGGAAATAAAACGGAAATATTACGGGAATAAAACACAGATACAATTTACAAAGGAGTGAGGGTAAAGTTACGGGAATAAAACGGAATTATTACGGGAATAAAACACAGACACAATTTAAATAGGGGGAGCAACTGTTACGGGAATAAAACACAGATACAGTTTACAAAGGAGTGAGGGGAAAGTTACGGGAATAGAAAATACCCATAATTTATAAAGGAGCGAGTAGAATATTATGTGAATAAAACACAGATACTATTTATTAAAACGTGAGGGAAATATTACGGGAATAAAACTCAGACACAATTTAAATAGGGGGGAGGAAATGTTACGGGAATAAAACACAGATACAGTTTACAAATGAGTGAGGGGAAAGTTACGGGAATACAAAGGAAATATTACGGGAATAAAACACAGACACAATTTAAACAGGGGGAGGAAATGTTCCGGAATAAAACACAGATACAGTTTACAAAGGAGTGAGTGCAAAGTTAGGGAAATAAAACAGAAATATTACGGGAATAAAACAGAGATACAATTTACAAAGGAGTGAGGGTAAAGTTACGGGATTAAAACGGAATTATTACGGGAATAAAACACAGACACAATTTAAACAGGGGGTTGGAAATGTTACGGGAATAAAACAGATACAGTTTACAAAGGAGTGAGGGGAATGTTACGGGAATAGAAAATACCCAAAATTTATAAAGGAGCATGTAGAACATTATCTGAATAAAACACAGATACTATTTATTAAAACGTGAGGGAAATATTACGGGAATAAAAGTCAGACACAATTTAAATAGGGGGGAGGAAATGTTACGAGAATAAAACACTGATACAGTTTACAAAGGAGTGAGGGGTATGTTACAGGAATAAAAAGGAAATATTACGGGAATAAAACACAGACACAATTTAAATAGGGGGAGGAAATGTTACGGGAATAAAACACAGATACAGTTTACAAAGGAGTGCGGGGAAAGTTACGGGAATAGAAAGGAAATATTACGTGAATAAAACACAAACACAATTTAAATAGTGGGGAGGAAATGTTACGGACATAAAGCACAGATACAGTTTACAAAGGAGTGAGGGGTAAGTTAGGGGAATAAAACGGAAATATTACGGGAATAAAACACAGACACAATTTAAATAGGTGGAGGAAATGTTACCGGAATAAAACACATATACAGTTTACAAAGGAGTGAGGAGAAAGTTAGGGGACTAAAATGGAAATCTTTGGCTTGGCTTCGCGGACGAAGATTTATGGAGGGGGTAAAAAGTCCACGTCAGTAGCAGGCTCGTTTGTGGCTCACAAGTCCGATGCGGGACAGGCAGACACGATTGCAGCGGTTGCAAGGGAAAATTGGTTGGTTGGGGTTGGGTGTTGGGTTTTTCCTCCTTTGCCTTTTGTCAGTGAGGTGGGCTCTGCGGTCTTCTTCAAAGGAGGTTGCTGCCCGCCAAACTGTGAGGCGCCAAGATGCACGGTTTGAGGCGTTATCAGCCCACTGGAGGTGGTCAATGTGGCAGGCACCAAGAGATTTCTTTAGACAGTCCTTGTACCTTTTTTTTGGTGCACCTATGTCACGGTGGCCAGTGGAGAGCTCGCCATACAACACGATCTTGGGAAGGCGATGGTCCTCCATTCTGGAGACGTGACCCATCCAGCGCAGCTGGATCTTCAGCAGCGTGGACTCGATGCTGTCGACCTCTGCAATCTCGAGTACTTCGACGTTAGGGGTGTAAGTGCTCCAATGGATGTTGAGGATGGAGCGGAGACAACGCTGGTGGAAGCGTTCTAGGAGCCGTAGGTGGTGCCAGTAGAGGACCCATGATTCGGAGCCGAACAGGAGTGGGGGTATGACAACGGCTCTGTATACGCTTATCTTTGTGAGGTTTTTCAGTTGGTTGTTTTTCCAGACTCTTTTGTGTAGTCTTCCAAAATGGAAAGATAACGGGAATAAAACACAAACACAATTTAAATATGGGGGAGGAAATGTTCTGGGAATAAAACACAGATACAGTTTACAAAGGAGTGAGGAGAAAGTTACCTGGAATAGAAAATACCCAATATTTATAAAGGAGCGAGTACAATATTATCTGAATAAAACACAGATACTATTTATTAAAACGTGAGGGAAATATTACGGGAATAAAACTCAGACACAATTTGAATGGGGGGAGGAAATTTTACGGGAATAAAACACAGATACAGTTTACAAAGGAGTGAGGGGAAAGTTAGGGGAATAAAAAGGAAATATTACGGGAATAAAACACAAACACAATTTAAATAGAGGGGAGGAAATGTTACGGGAATAAAACACAGATACAGTTTACAAACGAGTGAGGGGAAAGTTAGGGGAATAAAACGGAAATATTACGGGAATAAAACACAGACACAATTTAAATAGGGGGAGGAAATGTTACGGGAATAAAGCACAGATACAGTTAACAAAGGAGTGAGGAGAAAGTTAGGGAAATAAAAAGGAAATATAACGGGAATAAAACACAAACACAATTTAAATAGGGGGGAGGAAATGTTACGGGAATAAAATACAGATACAGTTTACAAAGGAGTGTGGAGAAAGTTAGGGTATAAAAAGGAAATAAAACACAGACACAATTTAAACAGGGGGGTGGAAATATTACGGGAATAAAACAGATACAGTTTACAAAGGAGTGAGGGGAAAGTTACGGGAATAAAAAGGAAATATTACGGGAATAAAACACAGACAAAATTTAAACAGGGGGAGGAAATGTTCCGGAATAAAACACAGATACAGTTTAAACAGGGGGAGGAAATGTTCCGGAATAAAACACAGATACAGTTTACAAAGGAGTGAGTGCAAAGTTAGGGAAATAAAACTGAAATATTACGGGAATAAAACACAGATACAATTTACAAAGGAGTGAGGGTAAAGTTACGGGAATAAAACGGAATTATTACTGGAATAAAACACAGACACAATTTAAATAGGGGGAGCAACTGTTACGGGAATAAAACACAGATACAGTTTACAAAGGAGTGAGGGTAAAGTTACGGGAATAGAAAATACCCAAAATTTATAAAGGAGCGAGTAGAATATTATGTGAATAAAACACAGATACTATTTATTAAAACGTGAGGGAAATATTACGGGAATAAAACTCAGACACAATTTAAATAGGGGGGTGGAAATGTTATGGGAATAAAACACAGACACAATTTAAACAGGGGGGATGAAATGTTGCGGAACAAAACACAGATACAGTTTAAAAGGAGTGAGGGGAAAGTTACGGGAATAAAAAGGATACATTACGGGAATAAAACACAGACACAATTTATAAAGGGGGGAGGAAATGTTACGAGAATAAAACACTGATACAGTTAACAAAGGAGTGAGGGGTAAGTTACGGGAATAAAAAGGAAATATTACGGGAATAAAACACAGACACAATTTATAAAGGGGGGAGGAAATGTTACGGGGATAAAACACAGATACAGTTTACAAAGGAATGAGGGGAAAGTTACAGGAATACAAATTACCCAAAATTTATAAAGGCTTGAGGGAAATATTACCGGAATAAACCACAGACACAATTTATAAAGGAAAATGGAAAGGTTACGCGAATAAAACACACATACAATTTATAAAAAGCAAGGATAACTTTGAAGGAATAAAACGCAGACACAATTTAAAAAGGGTGGAGGAAATGTTACGGGGATAAAACACAGATACAGTTTACAAAGGAATGAGGGGAAAGTTACAGGAATAAAAATTACCCAAAATTTATAAAGGCTTGAGGGAAATAGTACCGGAATAAACCACAGACACAATTTATAAAGGAAAATGGAAAGGTTACGCGAATAAAACACACATACAATTTATAAAAAGCAAGGATAACTTTGGAGGAATAAAACGCAGACACAATTTAAAAAGGGTGGAGGAAATGTTACGGACATAAAACACAGATACAGTTTACAAAGGAGTGAGGGGAAAGTTACGGGAATAAAAAGGAAATATTACGGGAATAAAACACAGACACAATTTATAAAGTGGGGAGGAAATGTTATGGAAATAAAACACAGATGCAGTTTACAAAGGAGTGAGGGGAAAGTTACGGGAATAAAAAGGAAATTACGGGAATAAAACACAGATACATTTTTCAAAGGAGTGTGGAGAAAGTTAGGGGAATAAAAAGGAAATATTACGGGAATAAAACACAGACACAATTTAAACAGGGGGGTGGAAATGTTACGGGAATAAAACAGATACAGTTTACAAAGGAGTGAGGGGAATGTTACGGGAATAGAGAATACCCAAAATTTATAAAGGAGCATGTAGAACATTATCTGAATAAAACACAGATACTATTTATTAAAACGTTAGGGAAATATTACGGGAATAAAACACAGACACAATTTAAATAGGGGGAGGAAATGTTACGGGAATAAAACACAGATACAGTTTACAAAGGAGTGCGGGGAAAGTTACGGGAATAGAAAGGAAATATTACGGGAATAAAACCCAAACACAATATAAATAGTGGGGAGGAAATGTTACGGACATAAAGCACAGATACAGTTTACAAAGGAGTGAGGGGAAAGTTAGGGGAATAAAACGGAAATATTACGGGAATAAAACACAGACACAATTTAAATAGGGGGAGGAAATGTTACGGGAATAAAACAGAGATAAGGTTTACAAGGGAGTGAGGGGAAAGTTACGGGAAAAAAAAAGGAAATCTTCTTTGGCTTGGCTTCGCGGACGAAGATTTATGGAGGGGGTAAAAGTCCACTTCAGCTGCAGGCTCGTTTGTGGCTCACAAGTCCGATGCGGGACAGGCAGACACGATTGCAGCGGTTGCAAGGGAAAATTGGTTGGTTGGGGTTGGGTGTTGGGTTTTTCCTCCTTTGCCTTTTGTCAGTGAGGTGGGCTCTGCGGTCTTCCTCAAAGGAGGTTTCTGCCCGCCAAACTGTGGGGCGCCAAGATGCACGGTTTGAGGCGTTATCAGCCCACTGGCGGTGGTCAATGTGGCAGGCACCAAGAGATTTCTTTAGGCAGTCCTTGTACCTTTTTTTTGGTGCACCTCTGTCACGGTGGCCAGTGGAGAGCTCGCCATACAACACGATCTTGGGAAGGCGATGGTCCTCCATTCTGGAGACGTGACCCATCCAGCGCAGCTGGATCTCTAGCAGCGTGGACTCGATGCTGTCGACCTCTGCAATCTCGAGTACTTCGACGTTAGGGGTGTAAACGCTCCAATTGATGTTGAGGATGGAGCGGAGACAACGCTGGTGGAAGCGTTCTAGGAGCCGTAGGTGGTGCCGGTAGAGGACCCATGATTCGGAGCCGAACCGGAGTGTGGGTATGACAACGGTTCTGTATACGCTTATCTTTGTGAGGTTTTTCAGTTGGTTGTTTTTCCAGACTCTTTTGTGTAGTCTTCCAAAATGGAAAGATAACGGGAATAAAACACAAACACAATTTAAATATGGGGGAGGAAATGTTCTGGGAATAAAACACAGATACAGTTTACAAAGGAGTGAGGAGAAAGTTACCGGGAATAGAAAATACCCAATATTTATAAAGGAGCGAGTAGAATATTATCTGAATGAAACACAGATACTATTTATTAAAACGTGAGGGAAATATTACGGGAATAAAACTCAGACACAATTTGAATAGGGGGGAGGAAATGTTACGGGAATAAAACACAGATACAGTTTACAAAGCACTGAGGGGAAAGTTACGGGAATAAAAAGGAAATATTACGGGAATAAAACATAGACACAATTTAAACAGGGGGAGGAAATGTTCCGGAATAAAACACAGATACAGTTTACAAAGGAGTGAGTGCAAAGTTAGGGAAATAAAACGGAAATATTACGGGAATAAAACACAGATACAATTTACAAAGGAGTGAGGGTAAAGTTACGGGAATAAAACGGAATTATTACGGGAATAAAACACAGACACAATTTAAATAGGGGGAGCAACTGTTACGGGAATAAAACACAGATACAGTTTACAAAGGAGTGAGGGGAAAGTTACGGGAATAGAAAATACCCATAATTTATAAAGGAGCGAGTAGAATATTATGTGAATAAAACACAGATACTATTTATTAAAACGTGAGGGAAATATTACGGGAATAAAACTCAGACGCAATTTAAATAGGGGGGAGGAAATGTTACGGGAATAAAACACAGACACAATTTAAACAGGGGGTGGAAATGTTCCGGAATAAAACACAGATACAGTTTACAAAGGAGTGAGTGCAAAGTTAGGGAAATAAAACAGAAATATTACGGGAATAAAACAGAGATACAATTTACAAAGGAGTGAGGGTAAAGTTACGGGAATAAAACGGAATTATTACGGGAATAAAACACAGACACAATTTAAATAGGGGGAGCAACTGTTACGGGAATAAAACACAGATACAGTTTACAAAGGAGTGAGGGGAAAGTTACGGGAATAAAAAGGAAATATTACGGGAATAAAACACAGTCACAATTTAAATAGGGGAGGAAATGTTACGGGAATAAAACACAGATACAGTTTACAAATGAGTTAGGGTAAAGTTACGGGAATAAAACGGAATTATTACGGGAATAAAACACAGACACAATTTAAACAGGGGGAGGAAATGTTCCGGAATAAAACACAGATACAGTTTACAAAGGAGTGAGTGCAAAGTTAGGGAAATAAAACAGAAATATTACGGGAATAAAACAGAGATACAATTTACAAAGGAGTGAGGGTAAAGTTACGGGAATAAAACGGAATTATTACGGGAATAAAACACAGACACAATTTAAATAGGGGGAGCAACTGTTACGGGAATAAAACACAGATACAGTTTACAAAGGAGTGAGGGGAAAGTTACGGGAATAAAAAGGAAATATTACGGGAATAAAACACAGTCACAATTTAAATAGGGGAGGAAATGTTACGGGAATAAAACACAGATACAGTTTACAAATGAGTTAGGGTAAAGTTACGGGAATAAAACGGAATTATTACGGGAATAAAACACAGACACAATTTAAATAGGGGGAGCAACTGTTACGGGGATAAAACACAGATACAGTTTACAAAGGAGTGAGGGGAAAATTACGGGAATATTAAATACCCAAAATTTATAAAGGAGCGAGTAGAACATTATCTGAATAAAATACAGATACTATTTATTAAAACGTGAGGGAAATATTACGGAAATAAAACTCAGACACAATTTAAATAGGGGATAGGAAATGTTACCTAAATAAAACACAGATACAGTTTACAAAGGAGTGAGGAGAATCTAACGGGAATAAAAAGGAAATATTACGGGAATAAAACACAGACAAAATTTAAACAGGGGGAGGAAATGTTCCGGAATAAAACACAGATACAGTTTAAACAGGGGGAGGAAATGTTCCGGAATAAAACACAGATACAGTTTACAAAGGAGTGAGTGCAAAGTTAGGGAAATAAAACGGAAATATTACGGGAATAAAACACAGATACAATTTACAAAGGAGTGAGGGTAAAGTTACGGGAATAAAACGGAATTATTACGGGAATAAAACACAGACACAATTTAAATAGGGGGAGCAACTGTTACGGGAATAAAACACAGATACAGTTTACAAAGGAGTGAGGGGAAAGTTACGGGAATAGAAAATACCCAAAATTTATAAAGGAGCGAGTAGAATATTATGTGAATAAAACACAGATACTATTTATTAAAACGTGAGGGAAATATTACGGGAATAAAACTCAGACACAATTTAAATAGGGGTGTGGAAATGTTATGGGAATAAAACACAGATACAGTTAACAAAGGAGTGATGGGAAAGTTACGGGAATAAAAAGGAAAGATTACGGGAATAAAACACAGACACAATTTAAACAGGGGGGATGAAATGTTGCGGAATAAAACACAGATACAGTTTAAAAGGAGTGAGGGGAAAGTTACGGGAATAAAAAGGATACATTACGGGAATAAAACACAGACACAATTTATAAAGAGGGGAGGAAATGTTACGAGAATAAAACACTGATACAGTTAACAAAGGAGTGAGGGGTAAGTTACGGGAATAAAAAGGAAATATTACGGGAATAAAACACAGACACAATTTATAAAGGGGGGAGGAAATGTTACGGGGATAAAACACAGATACAGTTTACAAAGGAATGAGGGGAAAGTTACAGGAATAAAAATTACCCAAAATTTATAAAGGCTTGAGGGAAATATTACCGGAATAAACCACAGACACAATTTATAAAGGAAAATGGAAAGGTTACGCGAATAAAACACACATAAAATTTATAAAAAGCAAGGATAACTTTGAAGGAATAAAACGCAGACACAATTTAAAAAGGGTGGAGGAAATGTAACGGGGATAAAACACAGATACAGTTTACAAAGGAATGAGGGGAAAGTTACAGGAATAAAAATAACCCAAAATTTATAAGGGCTTGAGGGAAATATTACCGGAATAAACCACAGACACAATTTATAAAGGAAAATGGAAAGGTTACGCGAATAAAACACACATACAATTTATAAAAAGCAAGGATAACTTTGGAGGAATAAAACGCAGACACAATTTAAAAAGGGTGGAGGAAATGTTACGGACATAAAACACAGATACAGTTTACAAAGGAGTGAGGGGAAAGTTACGGGAATAAAAAGGAAATATTACGGGAATAAAACACAGACACAATTTATAAAGTGGGGAGGAAATGTTATGGAAATAAAACACAGATGCAGTTTACAAAGGAGTGAAGGGAAAGTTACGGGAATAAAAAGGAAATTACGGGAATAAAACACAGATATAATTTAAATAGGGGGAGGAAATGTAACGGGAATAAAACACAGATACATTTTTCAAAGCAGTGTGGAGAAAGTTAGGGGAATAAAAAGGAAATATTACGGGAATAAAACACAGACACAATTTAAACAGGGGGGTGGAAATGTTACGGGAATAAAACAGATACAGTTTACAAAGGAGTGAGGGGAATGTTACGGGAATAGAGAATACCCAAAATTTATAAAGGAGCATGTAGAACATTATCTGAATAAAACACAGATACTAAATATTAAAACGTTAGGGAAATATTACGGGAATAAAAGTCAGACACAATTTAAATAGGGAGGAGGAAATGTTACGAGAATAAAACACTGATACAGTTTACAAAGGAGTGAGGGGTATGTTACAGGAATAAAAAGGAAATATTACGGGAATAAAACACAGACACAATTTAAATAGGGGGAGGAAATGTTACGGGAATAAAACACAGATACAGTTTACAAAGGAGTGCGGGGAAAGTTACGGGAATAGAAAGGAAATATTACGGGAATAAAACACAAACACAATTTAAATAGTGGGGAGGAAATGTTACGGACATAAAGCACAGATACAGTTTACAAAGGAGTGAGGGGAAAGTTAGGGGAATAAAACGGAAATATTACGGGAATAAAACACAGACACAATTTAAATAGGGGGAGGAAATGTTACGGGAATAAAACAGAGATACAGTTTACAAGGGAGTGAGGGGAAAGTTACGGGAAAAAAAAAGGAAATCTTCTTTGGCTTGGCTTCGCGGACGAAGATTTATGGAGGGGGTAAAAGTCCACTTCAGCTGCAGGCTCGTTTGTGGCTCACAAGTCCGATGCGGGACAGGCAGACACGATTGCAGCGGTTGCAAGGGAAAATTGGTTGGTTGGGGTTGGGTGTTGGGTTTTTCCTCCTTTGCCTTTTGTCAGTGAGGTGGGCTCTGCGGTCTTCTTCAAAGGAGGTTGCTGCCCGCCAAACTGTGATGCGCCAAGATGCACGGTTTGAGGCGTTATCAGCCCACTGGCGGTGGTCAATGTGGCAGAAACCAAGAGATTTCTTTAGGCAGTCCTTGTACCTTTTTTTTGGTGCACCTCTGTCACGGTGGCCAGTGGAGAGCTCGCCATACAACACGATCTTGGGAAGGCGATGGTCCTCCATTCTGGAGACGTGACCCATCCAGCGCAGCTGGATCTTCAGCAGCGTGGACTCGATGCTGTCGACCTCTGCAATCTCGAGTACTTCGACGTTAGGGGTGTAAGCGCTCCAATTGATGTTGAGGATGGAGCGGAGACAACGCTGGTGGAAGCGTTCTAGGAGCCGTAGGTGGTGCCGGTAGAGGACCCATGATTCGGAGCCGAACCGGAGTGTGGGTATGACAACGGTTCTGTATACGCTTATCTTTGTGAGGTTTTTCAGTTGGTTGTTTTTCCAGACTCTTTTGTGTAGTCTTCCAAAATGGAAAGATAACGGGAATAAAACACAAACACAATTTAAATATGGGGGAGGAAATGTTCTGGGAATAAAACACAGATACAGTTTACAAAGGAGTGAGGAGAAAGTTACCGGGAATAGAAAATACCCAATATTTATAAAGGAGCGAGTAGAATATTATCTGAATGAAACACAGATACTATTTATTAAAACGTGAGGGAAATATTACGGGAATAAAACTCAGACACAATTTGAATAGGGGGGAGGAAATGTTACGGGAATAAAACACAGATACAGTTTACAAAGCACTGAGGGGAAAGTTACGGGAATAAAAAGGAAATATTACGGGAATAAAACACAGACACAATTTAAACAGGGGGAGGAAATGTTCCGGAATAAAACACAGATACAGTTTACAAAGGAGTGAGTGCAAAGTTAGGGAAATAAAACGGAAATATTACGGGAATAAAACACAGATACAATTTACAAAGGAGTGAGGGTAAAGTTACGGGAATAAAACGGAATTATTACGGGAATAAAACACAGACACAATTTAAATAGGGGGAGCAACTGTTACGGGAATAAAACACAGATACAGTTTACAAAGGAGTGAGGGGAAAGTTACGGGAATAGAAAATACCCATAATTTATAAAGGAGCGAGTAGAATATTATGTGAATAAAACACAGATACTATTTATTAAAACGTGAGGGAAATATTACGGGAATAAAACTCAGACACAATTTAAATAGGGGGGAGGAAATGTTCGGGAATAAAACACAGATACAGTTTACAAAGGAGTGAGGGGAAAGTTACGGGAATACAAAGGAAATATTACGGGAATAAAACACAGACACAATTTAAACAGGGGGAGGAAATGTTCCGGAATAAAACACAGATACAGTTTACAAAGGAGTGAGTGCAAAGTTAGGGAAATAAAACAGAAATATTACGGGAATAAAACAGAGATACAATTTACAAAGGAGTGAGGGTAAAGTTACGGGAATAAAACGGAATTATTACGGGAATAAAACACAGACACAATTTAAATAGGGGGGGCAACTGTTACGGGAATAAACCACAGATACAGTTTACAAAGGAGTGAGGGGAAAGTTACGGGAATAGAAAATACCCAAAATTTATAAAGGAGCGAGTACAATATTATGTGAATAATACACAGATACTATTTATTAAAACGTGAGGGAAATATTACGGGAATAAAACTCAGACACAATTTAAATAGGGGGGTGGAAATGTTATGGGAATAAAAAGGAAATATTACGGGAATAAAACACAGACACAATTTAAACAGGGGGATGAAATGTTGCGGAATAAAACACAGATACATTTTTCAAAGGGGTGTGGAGAAAGTTAGGGGAATAAAAAGGAAATATTACGGGAATAAAACACAGACACAATTTAAACAGGGGGGTGGAAATGTTACGGGAATAAAACAGATACAGTTTACAAAGGAGTGAGGGGAATGTTACGGGAATAGAAAATACCCAAAATTTATAAAGGAGCATGTAGAACATTATCTGAATAAAACACAGATACTATTTATTAAAACGTGAGGGAAATATTACGGGAATAAAAGTCAGACACAATTTAAATAGGGGGGAGGAAATGTTACGAGAATAAAACACTGATACAGTTTACAAAGGAGTGAGGGGTATGTTACAGGAATAAAAAGGAAATATTACGGGAATAAAACACAGACACAATTTAAATAGGGGGAGGAAATGTTACGGGAATAAAACACAGATACAGTTTACAAAGGAGTGCGGGGAAAGTTAGGGGAATAAAACGGAAATATTACGGGAATAAAACACAGACACAATTTAAATAGGGGGAGGAAATGTTACGGGAATAAAACAGAGATACAGTTTACAAGGGAGTGAGGGGAAAGTTACGGGAAAAAAAAAGGAAATCTTCTTTGGCTTGGCTTCGCGGACGAAGATTTATGGAGGGGGTAAAAGTCCACTTCAGCTGCAGGCTCGTTTGTGGCTCACAAGTCCGATGCGGGACAGGCAGACACGATTGCAGCGGTTGCAAGGGAAAATTGGTTGGTTGGGGTTGGGTGTTGGGTTTTTCCTCCTTTGCCTTTTGTCAGTGAGGTGGGCTCTGCGGTCTTCTTCAAAGGAGGTTGCTGCCCGCCAAACTGTGAGGCGCCAAGATGCACGGTTTGAGGCGTTATCAGCCCACTGGCGGTGGTCAATGTGGCAGAAACCAAGAGATTTCTTTAGGCAGTCCTTGTACCTTTTTTTTGGTGCACCTCTGTCACGGTGGCCAGTGGAGAGCTCGCCATACAACACGATCTTGGGAAGGCGATGGTCCTCCATTCTGGAGACGTGACCCATCCAGCGCAGCTGGATCTTCAGCAGCGTGGACTCGATGCTGTCGACCTCTGCAATCTCGAGTACTTCGACGTTAGGGGTGTAAGCGCTCCAATTGATGTTGAGGATGGAGCGGAGACAACGCTGGTGGAAGCGTTCTAGGAGCCGTAGGTGGTGCCGGTAGAGGACCCATGATTCGGAGCCGAACCGGAGTGTGGGTATGACAACGGTTCTGTATACGCTTATCTTTGTGAGGTTTTTCAGTTGGTTGTTTTTCCAGACTCTTTTGTGTAGTCTTCCAAAATGGAAAGATAACGGGAATAAAACACAAACACAATTTAAATATGGGGGAGGAAATGTTCTGGGAATAAAACACAGATACAGTTTACAAAGGAGTGAGGAGAAAGTTACCGGGAATAGAAAATACCCAATATTTATAAAGGAGCGAGTAGAATATTATCTGAATGAAACACAGATACTATTTATTAAAACGTGAGGGAAATATTACGGGAATAAAACTCAGACACAATTTGAATAGGGGGGAGGAAATGTTACGGGAATAAAACACAGATACAGTTTACAAAGCACTGAGGGGAAAGTTACGGGAATAAAAAGGAAATATTACGGGAATAAAACACAGACACAATTTAAACAGGGGGAGGAAATGTTCCGGAATAAAACACAGATACAGTTTACAAAGGAGTGAGTGCAAAGTTAGGGAAATAAAACGGAAATATTACGGGAATAAAACACAGATACAATTTACAAAGGAGTGAGGGTAAAGTTACGGGAATAAAACGGAATTATTACGGGAATAAAACACAGACACAATTTAAATAGGGGGAGCAACTGTTACGGGAATAAAACACAGATACAGTTTACAAAGGAGTGAGGGGAAAGTTACGGGAATAGAAAATACCCATAATTTATAAAGGAGCGAGTAGAATATTATGTGAATAAAACACAGATACTATTTATTAAAACGTGAGGGAAATATTACGGGAATAAAACTCAGACACAATTTAAATAGGGGGGAGGAAATGTTACGGGAATAAAACACAGATACAGTTTACAAAGGAGTGAGGGGAAAGTTACGGGAATACAAAGGAAATATTACGGGAATAAAACACAGACACAATTTAAACAGGGGGAGGAAATGTTCCGGAATAAAACACAGATACAGTTTACAAAGGAGTGAGTGCAAAGTTAGGGAAATAAAACAGAAATATTACGGGAATAAAACAGAGATACAATTTACAAAGGAGTGAGGGTAAAGTTGCGGGAATAAAACGGAATTATTACGGGAATAAAACACAGACACAATTTAAACAGGGGGGTGGAAATGTTACGGGAATAAAACAGATACAGTTTACAAAGGAGTGAGGGGAATGTTACGGGAATAGAAAATACCCAAAATTTATAAAGGAGCATGTAGAACATTATCTGAATAAAACACAGATACTATTTATTAAAACGTGAGGGAAATATTACGGGAATAAAAGTCAGACACAATTTAAATAGGGGGGAGGAAATGTTACGAGAATAAAACACTGATACAGTTTACAAAGGAGTGAGGGGTATGTTACAGGAATAAAAAGGAAATATTACGGGAATAAAACACAGACACAATTTAAATAGGGGGAGGAAATGTTACGGGAATAAAACACAGATACAGTTTACAAAGGAGTGCGGGGAAAGTTACGGGAATAGAAAGGAAATATTACGTGAATAAAACACAAACACAATTTAAATAGTGGGGAGGAAATGTTACGGACATAAAGCACAGATACAGTTTACAAAGGAGTGAGGGGAAAGTTAGGGGAATAAAACGGAAATATTACGGGAATAAAACACAGACACAATTTAAATAGGTGGAGGAAATGTTACCGGAATAAAACACATATACAGTTTACAAAGGAGTGAGGAGAAAGTTAGGGGACTAAAATGGAAATCTTTGGCTTGGCTTCGCGGACGAAGATTTATGGAGGGGGTAAAAAGTCCACGTCAGTAGCAGGCTCGTTTGTGGCTCACAAGTCCGATGCGGGACAGGCAGACACGATTGCAGCGGTTGCAAGGGAAAATTGGTTGGTTGGGGTTGGGTGTTGGGTTTTTCCTCCTTTGCCTTTTGTCAGTGAGGTGGGCTCTGCGGTCTTCTTCAAAGGAGGTTGCTGCCCGCCAAACTGTGAGGCGCCAAGATGCACGGTTTGAGGCGTTATCAGCCCACTGGAGGTGGTCAATGTGGCAGGCACCAAGAGATTTCTTTAGACAGTCCTTGTACCTTTTTTTTGGTGCACCTATGTCACGGTGGCCAGTGGAGAGCTCGCCATACAACATGATCTTGGGAAGGCGATGGTCCTCCATTCTGGAGACGTGACCCATCCAGCGCAGCTGGATCTTCAGCAGCGTGGACTCGATGCTGTCGACCTCTGCAATCTCGAGTACTTCGACGTTAGGGGTGTAAGTGCTCCAATGGATGTTGAGGATGGAGCGGAGACAACGCTGGTGGAAGCGTTCTAGGAGCCGTAGGTGGTGCCGGTAGAGGACCCATGATTCGGAGCCGAACAGGAGTGGGGGTATGACAACGGCTCTGTATACGCTTATCTTTGTGAGGTTTTTCAGTTGGTTGTTTTTCCAGACTCTTTTGTGTAGTCTTCCAAAATGGAAAGATAACGGGAATAAAACACAAACACAATTTAAATATGGGGGAGGAAATGTTCTGGGAATAAAACACAGATACAGTTTACAAAGGAGTGAGGAGAAAGTTACCTGGAATAGAAAATACCCAATATTTATAAAGGAGCGAGTAGAATATTATCTGAATAAAACACAGATACTATTTATTAAAACGTGAGGGAAATATTACGGGAATAAAACTCAGACACAATTTGAATGGGGGGAGGAAATTTTACGGGAATAAAACACAGATACAGTTTACAAAGGAGTGAGGGGAAAGTTAGGGGAATAAAAAGGAAATATTACGGGAATAAAACACAAACACAATTTAAATAGAGGGGAGGAAATGTTACGGGAATAAAACACAGATACAGTTTACAAACGAGTGAGGGGAAAGTTAGGGGAATAAAACGGAAATATTACGGGAATAAAACACAGACACAATTTAAATAGGGGGAGGAAATGTTACGGGAATAAAGCACAGATACAGTTAACAAAGGAGTGAGGAGAAAGTTAGGGAAATAAAAAGGAAATATAACGGGAATAAAACACAAACACAATTTAAATAGGGGGGAGGAAATGTTACGGGAATAAAATACAGATACAGTTTACAAAGGAGTGTGGAGAAAGTTAGGGTATAAAAAGGAAATAAAACACAGACACAATTTAAACAGGGGGGTGGAAATATTACGGGAATAAAACAGATACAGTTTACAAAGGAGTGAGGGGAAAGTTACGGGAATAAAAAGGAAATATTACGGGAATAAAACACAGACAAAATTTAAACAGGGGGAGGAAATGTTCCGGAATAAAACACAGATACAGTTTAAACAGGGGGAGGAAATGTTCCGGAATAAAACACAGATACAGTTTACAAAGGAGTGAGTGCAAAGTTAGGGAAATAAAACTGAAATATTACGGGAATAAAACACAGATACAATTTACAAAGGAGTGAGGGTAAAGTTACGGGAATAAAACGGAATTATTACTGGAATAAAACACAGACACAATTTAAATAGGGGGAGCAACTGTTACGGGAATAAAACACAGATACAGTTTACAAAGGAGTGAGGGTAAAGTTACGGGAATAGAAAATACCCAAAATTTATAAAGGAGCGAGTAGAATATTATGTGAATAAAACACAGATACTATTTATTAAAACGTGAGGGAAATATTACGGGAATAAAACTCAGACACAATTTAAATAGGGGGGTGGAAATGTTATGGGAATAAAACACAGACACAATTTAAACAGGGGGGATGAAATGTTGCGGAACAAAACACAGATACAGTTTAAAAGGAGTGAGGGGAAAGTTACGGGAATAAAAAGGATACATTACGGGAATAAAACACAGACACAATTTATAAAGGGGGGAGGAAATGTTACGAGAATAAAACACTGATACAGTTAACAAAGGAGTGAGGGGTAAGTTACGGGAATAAAAAGGAAATATTACGGGAATAAAACACAGACACAATTTATAAAGGGGGGAGGAAATGTTACGGGGATAAAACACAGATACAGTTTACAAAGGAATGAGGGGAAAGTTACAGGAATACAAATTACCCAAAATTTATAAAGGCTTGAGGGAAATATTACCGGAATAAACCACAGACACAATTTATAAAGGAAAATGGAAAGGTTACGCGAATAAAACACACATACAATTTATAAAAAGCAAGGATAACTTTGAAGGAATAAAACGCAGACACAATTTAAAAAGGGTGGAGGAAATGTTACGGGGATAAAACACAGATACAGTTTACAAAGGAATGAGGGGAAAGTTACAGGAATAAAAATTACCCAAAATTTATAAAGGCTTGAGGGAAATAGTACCGGAATAAACCACAGACACAATTTATAAAGGAAAATGGAAAGGTTACGCGAATAAAACACACATACAATTTATAAAAAGCAAGGATAACTTTGGAGGAATAAAACGCAGACACAATTTAAAAAGGGTGGAGGAAATGTTACGGACATAAAACACAGATACAGTTTACAAAGGAGTGAGGGGAAAGTTACGGGAATAAAAAGGAAATATTACGGGAATAAAACACAGACACAATTTATAAAGTGGGGAGGAAATGTTATGGAAATAAAACACAGATGCAGTTTACAAAGGAGTGAGGGGAAAGTTTCGGGAATAAAAAGGAAATTACGGGAATAAAACACAGATACATTTTTCAAAGGAGTGTGGAGAAAGTTAGGGGAATAAAAAGGAAATATTACGGGAATAAAACACAGACACAATTTAAACAGGGGGGTGGAAATGTTACGGGAATAAAACAGATACAGTTTACAAAGGAGTGAGGGGAATGTTACGGGAATAGAGAATACCCAAAATTTATAAAGGAGCATGTAGAACATTATCTGAATAAAACACAGATACTATTTATTAAAACGTTAGGGAAATATTACGGGAATAAAACACAGACACAATTTAAATAGGGGGAGGAAATGTTACGGGAATAAAACACAGATACAGTTTACAAAGGAGTGCGGGGAAAGTTACGGGAATAGAAAGGAAATATTACGGGAATAAAACCCAAACACAATATAAATAGTGGGGAGGAAATGTTACGGACATAAAGCACAGATACAGTTTACAAAGGAGTGAGGGGAAAGTTAGGGGAATAAAACGGAAATATTACGGGAATAAAACACAGACACAATTTAAATAGGGGGAGGAAATGTTACGGGAATAAAACAGAGATACAGTTTACAAGGGAGTGAGGGGAAAGTTACGGGAAAAAAAAAGGAAATTTTCTTTGGCTTGGCTTCGCGGACGAAGATTTATGGAGGGGGTAAAAGTCCACTTCAGCTGCAGGCTCGTTTGTGGCTCACAAGTCCGATGCGGGACAGGCAGACACGATTGCAGCGGTTGCAAGGGAAAATTGGTTGGTTGGGGTTGGGTGTTGGGTTTTTCCTCCTTTGCCTTTTGTCAGTGAGGTGGGCTCTGCGGTCTTCCTCAAAGGAGGTTTCTGCCCGCCAAACTGTGGGGCGCCAAGATGCACGGTTTGAGGCGTTATCAGCCCACTGGCGGTGGTCAATGTGGCAGGCACCAAGAGATTTCTTTAGGCAGTCCTTGTACCTTTTTTTTGGTGCACCTCTGTCACGGTGGCCAGTGGAGAGCTCGCCATACAACACGATCTTGGGAAGGCGATGGTCCTCCATTCTGGAGACGTGACCCATCCAGCGCAGCTGGATCTTCAGCAGCGTGGACTCGATGCTGTCGACCTCTGCAATCTCGAGTACTTCGACGTTAGGGGTGTAAACGCTCCAATTGATGTTGAGGATGGAGCGGAGACAACGCTGGTGGAAGCGTTCTAGGAGCCGTAGGTGGTGCCGGTAGAGGACCCATGATTCGGAGCCGAACCGGAGTGTGGGTATGACAACGGTTCTGTATACGCTTATCTTTGTGAGGTTTTTCAGTTGGTTCTTTTTCCAGACTCTTTTGTGTAGTCTTCCAAAATGGAAAGATAACGGGAATAAAACACAAACACAATTTAAATATGGGGGAGGAAATGTTCTGGGAATAAAACACAGATACAGTTTACAAAGGAGTGAGGAGAAAGTTACCGGGAATAGAAAATACCCAATATTTATAAAGGAGCGAGTAGAATATTATCTGAATGAAACACAGATACTATTTATTAAAACGTGAGGGAAATATTACGGGAATAAAACTCAGACACAATTTGAATAGGGGGGAGGAAATGTTACGGGAATAAAACACAGATACAGTTTACAAAGCACTGAGGGGAAAGTTACGGGAATAAAAAGGAAATATTACGGGAATAAAACATAGACACAATTTAAACAGGGGGAGGAAATGTTCCGGAATAAAACACAGATACAGTTTACAAAGGAGTGAGTGCAAAGTTAGGGAAATAAAACGGAAATATTACGGGAATAAAACACAGATACAATTTACAAAGGAGTGAGGGTAAAGTTACGGGAATAAAACGGAATTATTACGGGAATAAAACACAGACACAATTTAAATAGGGGGAGCAACTGTTACGGGAATAAAACACAGATACAGTTTACAAAGGAGTGAGGGGAAAGTTACGGGAATAGAAAATACCCATAATTTATAAAGGAGCGAGTAGAATATTATGTGAATAAAACACAGATACTATTTATTAAAACGTGAGGGAAATATTACGGGAATAAAACTCAGACGCAATTTAAATAGGGGGGAGGAAATGTTACGGGAATAAAACACAGACACAATTTAAACAGGGGGAGGAAATGTTCCGGAATAAAACACAGATACAGTTTACAAAGGAGTGAGTGCAAAGTTAGGGAAATAAAACAGAAATATTACGGGAATAAAACAGAGATACAATTTACAAAGGAGTGAGGGTAAAGTTACGGGAATAAAACGGAATTATTACGGGAATAAAACACAGACACAATTTAAATAGGGGGAGCAACTGTTACGGGAATAAAACACAGATACAGTTTACAAAGGAGTGAGGGGAAAGTTACGGGAATAAAAAGGAAATATTACGGGAATAAAACACAGTCACAATTTAAATAGGGGAGGAAATGTTACGGGAATAAAACACAGATACAGTTTACAAATGAGTTAGGGTAAAGTTACGGGAATAAAACGGAATTATTACGGGAATAAAACACAGACACAATTTAAACAGGGGGAGGAAATGTTCCGGAATAAAACACAGATACAGTTTACAAAGGAGTGAGTGCAAAGTTAGGGAAATAAAACAGAAATATTACGGGAATAAAACAGAGATACAATTTACAAAGGAGTGAGGGTAAAGTTACGGGAATAAAACGGAATTATTACGGGAATAAAACACAGACACAATTTAAATAGAGGGAGCAACTGTTACGGGAATAAAACACAGATACAGTTTACAAAGGAGTGAGGGGAAAGTTACGGGAATAAAAAGGAAATATTACGGGAATAAAACACAGTCACAATTTAAATAGGGGAGGAAATGTTACGGGAATAAAACACAGATACAGTTTACAAATGAGTTAGGGTAAAGTTACGGGAATAAAACGGAATTATTACGGGAATAAAACACAGACACAATTTAAATAGGGGGAGCAACTGTTACGGGGATAAAACACAGATACAGTTTACAAAGGAGTGAGGGGAAAATTACGGGAATATTAAATACCCAAAATTTATAAAGGAGCGAGTAGAACATTATCTGAATAAAATACAGATACTATTTATTAAAACGTGAGGGAAATATTACGGAAATAAAACTCAGACACAATTTAAATAGGGGATAGGAAATGTTACCTAAATAAAACACAGATACAGTTTACAAAGGAGTGAGGAGAATCTAACGGGAATAAAAAGGAAATATTACGGGAATAAAACACAGACAAAATTTAAACAGGGGGAGGAAATGTTCCGGAATAAAACACAGATACAGTTTAAACAGGGGGAGGAAATGTTCCGGAATAAAACACAGATACAGTTTACAAAGGAGTGAGTGCAAAGTTAGGGAAATAAAACGGAAATATTACGGGAATAAAACACAGATACAATTTACAAAGGAGTGAGGGTAAAGTTACGGGAATAAAACGGAATTATTACGGGAATAAAACACAGACACAATTTAAATAGGGGGAGCAACTGTTACGGGAATAAAACACAGATACAGTTTACAAAGGAGTGAGGGGAAAGTTACGGGAATAGAAAATACCCAAAATTTATAAAGGAGCGAGTAGAATATTATGTGAATAAAACACAGATACTATTTATTAAAACGTGAGGGAAATATTACGGGAATAAAACTCAGACACAATTTAAATAGGGGTGTGGAAATGTTATGGGAATAAAACACAGATACAGTTAACAAAGGAGTGATGGGAAAGTTACGGGAATAAAAAGGAAAGATTACGGGAATAAAACACAGACACAATTTAAACAGGGGGGATGAAATGTTGCGGAATAAAACACAGATACAGTTTAAAAGGAGTGAGGGGAAAGTTACGGGAATAAAAAGGATACATTACGGGAATAAAACACAGACACAATTTATAAAGAGGGGAGGAAATGTTACGAGAATAAAACACTGATACAGTTAACAAAGGAGTGAGGGGTAAGTTACGGGAATAAAAAGGAAATATTACGGGAATAAAACACAGACACAATTTATAAAGGGGGGAGGAAATGTTACGGGGATAAAACACAGATACAGTTTACAAAGGAATGAGGGGAAAGTTACAGGAATAAAAATTACCCAAAATTTATAAAGGCTTGAGGGAAATATTACCGGAATAAACCACAGACACAATTTATAAAGGAAAATGGAAAGGTTACGCGAATAAAACACACATAAAATTTATAAAAAGCAAGGATAACTTTGAAGGAATAAAACGCAGACACAATTTAAAAAGGGTGGAGGAAATGTTACGGGGATAAAACACAGATACAGTTTACAAAGGAATGAGGGGAAAGTTACAGGAATAAAAATAACCCAAAATTTATAAAGGCTTGAGGGAAATATTACCGGAATAAACCACAGACACAATTTATAAAGGAAAATGGAAAGGTTACGCGAATAAAACACACATACAATTTATAAAAAGCAAGGATAACTTTGGAGGAATAAAACGCAGACACAATTTAAAAAGGGTGGAGGAAATGTTACGGACATAAAACACAGATACAGTTTACAAAGGAGTGAGGGGAAAGTTACGGGAATAAAAAGGAAATATTACGGGAATAAAACACAGACACAATTTATAAAGTGGGGAGGAAATGTTATGGAAATAAAACACAGATGCAGTTTACAAAGGAGTGAAGGGAAAGTTACGGGAATAAAAAGGAAATTACGGGAATAAAACACAGATATAATTTAAATAGGGGGAGGAAATGTAACGGGAATAAAACACAGATACATTTTTCAAAGCAGTGTGGAGAAAGTTAGGGGAATAAAAAGGAAATATTACGGGAATAAAACACAGACACAATTTAAACAGGGGGGTGGAAATGTTACGGGAATAAAACAGATACAGTTTACAAAGGAGTGAGGGGAATGTTACGGGAATAGAGAATACCCAAAATTTATAAAGGAGCATGTAGAACATTATCTGAATAAAACACAGATACTATTTATTAAAACGTTAGGGAAATATTACGGGAATAAAAGTCAGACACAATTTAAATAGGGAGGAGGAAATGTTACGAGAATAAAACACTGATACAGTTTACAAAGGAGTGAGGGGTATGTTACAGGAATAAAAAGGAAATATTACGGGAATAAAACACAGACACAATTTAAATAGGGGGAGGAAATGTTACGGGAATAAAACACAGATACAGTTTACAAAGGAGTGCGGGGAAAGTTACGGGAATAGAAAGGAAATATTACGGGAATAAAACACAAACACAATTTAAATAGTGGGGAGGAAATGTTACGGACATAAAGCACAGATACAGTTTACAAAGGAGTGAGGGGAAAGTTAGGGGAATAAAACGGAAATATTACGGGAATAAAACACAGACACAATTTAAATAGGGGGAGGAAATGTTACGGGAATAAAACAGAGATACAGTTTACAAGGGAGTGAGGGGAAAGTTACGGGAAAAAAAAAGGAAATCTTCTTTGGCTTGGCTTCGCGGACGAAGATTTATGGAGGGGGTAAAAGTCCACTTCAGCTGCAGGCTCGTTTGTGGCTCACAAGTCCGATGCGGGACAGGCAGACACGATTGCAGCGGTTGCAAGGGAAAATTGGTTGGTTGGGGTTGGGTGTTGGGTTTTTCCTCCTTTGCCTTTTGTCAGTGAGGTGGGCTCTGCGGTCTTCTTCAAAGGAGGTTGCTGCCCGCCAAACTGTGATGCGCCAAGATGCACGGTTTGAGGCGTTATCAGCCCACTGGCGGTGGTCAATGTGGCAGAAACCAAGAGATTTCTTTAGGCAGTCCTTGTACCTTTTTTTTGGTGCACCTCTGTCACGGTGGCCAGTGGAGAGCTCGCCATACAACACGATCTTGGGAAGGCGATGGTCCTCCATTCTGGAGACGTGACCCATCCAGCGCAGCTGGATCTTCAGCAGCGTGGACTCGATGCTGTCGACCTCTGCAATCTCGAGTACTTCGACGTTAGGGGTGTAAGCGCTCCAATTGATGTTGAGGATGGAGCGGAGACAACGCTGGTGGAAGCGTTCTAGGAGCCGTAGGTGGTGCCGGTAGAGGACCCATGATTCGGAGCCGAACCGGAGTGTGGGTATGACAACGGTTCTGTATACGCTTATCTTTGTGAGGTTTTTCAGTTGGTTGTTTTTCCAGACTCTTTTGTGTAGTCTTCCAAAATGGAAAGATAACGGGAATAAAACACAAACACAATTTAAATATGGGGGAGGAAATGTTCTGGGAATAAAACACAGATACAGTTTACAAAGGAGTGAGGAGAAAGTTACCGGGAATAGAAAATACCCAATATTTATAAAGGAGCGAGTAGAATATTATCTGAATGAAACACAGATACTATTTATTAAAACGTGAGGGAAATATTACGGGAATAAAACTCAGACACAATTTGAATAGGGGGGAGGAAATGTTACGGGAATAAAACACAGATACAGTTTACAAAGCACTGAGGGGAAAGTTACGGGAATAAAAAGGAAATATTACGGGAATAAAACACAGACACAATTTAAACAGGGGGAGGAAATGTTCCGGAATAAAACACAGATACAGTTTACAAAGGAGTGAGTGCAAAGTTAGGGAAATAAAACGGAAATATTACGGGAATAAAACACAGATACAATTTACAAAGGAGTGAGGGTAAAGTTACGGGAATAAAACGGAATTATTACGGGAATAAAACACAGACACAATTTAAATAGGGGGAGCAACTGTTACGGGAATAAAACACAGATACAGTTTACAAAGGAGTGAGGGGAAAGTTACGGGAATAGAAAATACCCATAATTTATAAAGGAGCGAGTAGAATATTATGTGAATAAAACACAGATACTATTTATTAAAACGTGAGGGAAATATTACGGGAATAAAACTCAGACACAATTTAAATAGGGGGGAGGAAATGTTCGGGAATAAAACACAGATACAGTTTACAAAGGAGTGAGGGGAAAGTTACGGGAATACAAAGGAAATATTACGGGAATAAAACACAGACACAATTTAAACAGGGGGAGGAAATGTTCCGGAATAAAACACAGATACAGTTTACAAAGGAGTGAGTGCAAAGTTAGGGAAATAAAACAGAAATATTACGGGAATAAAACAGAGATACAATTTACAAAGGAGTGAGGGTAAAGTTACGGGAATAAAACGGAATTACTACGGGAATAAAACACAGACACAATTTAAATAGGGGGGGCAACTGTTACGGGAATAAACCACAGATACAGTTTACAAAGGAGTGAGGGGAAAGTTACGGGAATAGAAAATACCCAAAATTTATAAAGGAGCGAGTACAATATTATGTGAATAAAACACAGATACTATTTATTAAAACGTGAGGGAAATATTACGGGAATAAAACTCAGACACAATTTAAATAGGGGGGTGGAAATGTTATGGGAATAAAAAGGAAATATTACGGGAATAAAACACAGACACAATTTAAACAGGGGGATGAAATGTTGCGGAATAAAACACAGATACATTTTTCAAAGGGGTGTGGAGAAAGTTAGGGGAATAAAAAGGAAATGTTACGGGAATAAAACAGATACAGTTTACAAAGGAGTGAGGGGAATGTTACGGGAATAGAAAATACCCAAAATTTATAAAGGAGCATGTAGAACATTATCTGAATAAAACACAGATACTATTTATTAAAACGTGAGGGAAATATTACGGGAATAAAAGTCAGACACAATTTAAATAGGGGGGAGGAAATGTTACGAGAATAAAACACTGATACAGTTTACAAAGGAGTGAGGTGTATGTTACAGGAATAAAAAGGAAATATTACGGGAATAAAACACAGACACAATTTAAATAGGGGGAGGAAATGTTACGGGAATAAAACACAGATACAGTTTACAAAGGAGTGCGGGGAAAGTTAGGGGAATAAAACGGAAATATTACGGGAATAAAACACAGACACAATTTAAATAGGGGGAGGAAATGTTACCGGAATAAAACACAGATACAGTTTACAAAGGAGTGAGGAGAAAGTTAGGGGACTAAAATGGAAATCTTTGGCTTGGCTTCGCGGACGAAGATTTATGGAGGGGGTAAAAAGTCCACGTCAGTAGCAGGCTCGTTTGTGGCTCACAAGTCCGATGCGGGACAGGCAGACACGATTGCAGCGGTTGCAAGGGAAAATTGGTTGGTTGGGGTTGGGTGTTGGGTTTTTCCTCCTTTGCCTTTTGTCAGTGAGGTGGGCTCTGCGGTCTTCTTCAAAGGAGGTTGCTGCCCGCCAAACTGTGAGGCGCCAAGATGCACGGTTTGAGGCGTTATCAGCCCACTGGAGGTGGTCAATGTGGCAGGCACCAAGAGATTTCTTTAGACAGTCCTTGTACCTTTTTTTTGGTGCACCTATGTCACGGTGGCCAGTGGAGAGCTCGCCATACAACACGATCTTGGGAAGGCGATGGTCCTCCATTCTGGAGACGTGACCCATCCAGCGCAGCTGGATCTTCAGCAGCGTGGACTCGATGCTGTCGACCTCTGCAATCTCGAGTACTTCGACGTTAGGGGTGTAAGTGCTCCAATGGATGTTGAGGATGGAGCGGAGACAACGCTGGTGGAAGCGTTCTAGGAGCCGTAGGTGGTGCCGGTAGAGGACCCATGATTCGGAGCCGAACAGGAGTGGGGGTATGACAACGGCTCTGTATACGCTTATCTTTGTGACGTTTTTCAGTTGGTTGTTTTTCCAGACTCTTTTGTGTAGTCTTCCAAAATGGAAAGATAACGGGAATAAAACACAAACACAATTTAAATATGGGCGTGGAAATGTTCTGGGAATAAAACACAGATACAGTTTACAAAGGAGTGAGGAGAAAGTTACCGGGAATAGAAAATACCCAATATTTATAAAGGAGCGAGTAGAATATTATCTGAATGAAACACAGATACTATTTATTAAAACGTGAGGGAAATATTACGGGAATAAAACTCAGACACAATTTGAATAGGGGGGAGGAAATGTTACGGGAATAAAACACAGATACAGTTTACAAAGCACTGAGGGGAAAGTTACGGGAATAAAAAGGAAATATTACGGGAATAAAACACAGACACAATTTAAACAGGGGGAGGAAATGTTCCGGAATAAAACACAGATACAGTTTACAAAGGAGTGAGTGCAAAGTTAGGGAAATAAAACGGAAATATTACGGGAATAAAACACAGATACAATTTACAAAGGAGTGAGGGTAAAGTTACGGGAATAAAACGGAATTATTACGGGAATAAAACACAGACACAATTTAAATAGGGGGAGCAACTGTTACGGGAATAAAACACAGATACAGTTTACAAAGGAGTGAGGGGAAAGTTACGGGAATAGAAAATACCCATAATTTATAAAGGAGCGAGTAGAATATTATGTGAATAAAACACAGATACTATTTATTAAAACGTGAGGGAAATATTACGGGAATAAAACTCAGACACAATTTAAATAGGGGGGAGGAAATGTTACGGGAATAAAACACAGATACAGTTTACAAAGGAGTGAGGGGAAAGTTACGGGAATACAAAGGAAATATTACGGGAATAAAACACAGACACAATTTAAACAGGGGGAGGAAATGTTCCGGAATAAAACACAGATACAGTTTACAAAGGAGTGAGTGCAAAGTTAGGGAAATAAAACAGAAATATTACGGGAATAAAACAGAGATACAATTTACAAAGGAGTGAGGGTAAAGTTACGGGAATAAAACGGAATTATTACGGGAATAAAACACAGACACAATTTAAATAGGGGGGGCAACTGTTACGGGAATAAACCACAGATACAGTTTACAAAGGAGTGAGGGGAAAGTTACGGGAATAGAAAATACCCAAAATTTATAAAGGAGCGAGTACAATATTATGTGAATAAAACACAGATACTATTTATTAAAACGTGAGGGAAATATTACGGGAATAAAACTCAGACACAATTTAAATAGGGGGGTGGAAATGTTATGGGAATAAAAAGGAAATATTACGGGAATAAAACACAGACACAATTTAAACAGGGGGATGAAATGTTGCGGAATAAAACACAGATACATTTTTCAAAGGGGTGTGGAGAAAGTTAGGGGAATAAAAAGGAAATATTACGGGAATAAAACACAGACACAATTTAAACAGGGGGGTGGAAATGTTACGGGAATAAAACAGATACAGTTTACAAAGGAGTGAGGGGAATGTTACGGGAATAGAAAATACCCAAAATTTATAAAGGAGCATGTAGAACATTATCTGAATAAAACACAGATACTATTTATTAAAACGTGAGGGAAATATTACGGGAATAAAAGTCAGACACAATTTAAATAGGGGGGAGGAAATGTTACGAGAATAAAACACTGATACAGTTTACAAAGGAGTGAGGGGTATGTTACAGGAATAAAAAGGAAATATTACGGGAATAAAACACAGACACAATTTAAATAGGGGGAGGAAATGTTACGGGAATAAAACACAGATACAGTTTACAAAGGAGTGCGGGGAAAGTTACGGGAATAGAAAGGAAATATTACGTGAATAAAACACAAACACAATTTAAATAGTGGGGAGGAAATGTTACGGACATAAAGCACAGATACAGTTTACAAAGGAGTGAGGGGAAAGTTAGGGGAATAAAACGGAAATATTACGGGAATAAAACACAGACACAATTTAAATAGGGGGAGGAAATGTTACCGGAATAAAACACAGATACAGTTTACAAAGGAGTGAGGAGAAAGTTAGGGGACTAAAATGGAAATCTTTGGCTTGGCTTCGCGGACGAAGATTTATGGAGGGGGTAAAAAGTCCACGTCAGTAGCAGGCTCGTTTGTGGCTCACAAGTCCGATGCGGGACAGGCAGACACGATTGCAGCGGTTGCAAGGGAAAATTGGTTGGTTGGGGTTGGGTGTTGGGTTTTTCCTCCTTTGCCTTTTGTCAGTGAGGTGGGCTCTGCGGTCTTCTTCAAAGGAGGTTGCTGCCCGCCAAACTGTGAGGCGCCAAGATGCACGGTTTGAGGCGTTATCAGCCCACTGGAGGTGGTCAATGTGGCAGGCACCAAGAGATTTCTTTAGACAGTCCTTGTACCTTTTTTTTGGTGCACCTATGTCACGGTGGCCAGTGGAGAGCTCGCCATACAACACGATCTTGGGAAGGCGATGGTCCTCCATTCTGGAGACGTGACCCATCCAGCGCAGCTGGATCTTCAGCAGCGTGGACTCGATGCAGTCGACCTCTGCAATCTCGAGTACTTCGACGTTAGGGGTGTAAGTGCTCCAATGTATGTTGAGGATGGAGCGGAGACAACGCTGGTGGAAGCGTTCTAGGAGCCGTAGGTGGTGCCGGTAGAGGACCCATGATTCGGAGCCGAACAGGAGTGGGGGTATGACAACGGCTCTGTATACGCTTATCTTTGTGAGGTTTTTCAGTTGGTTGTTTTTCCAGACTCTTTTGTGTAGTCTTCCAAAATGGAAAGATAACGGGAATAAAACACAAACACAATTTAAATATGGGGGAGGAAATGTTCTGGGAATAAAACACAGATACAGTTTACAAAGGAGTGAGGAGAAAGTTACCTGGAATAGAAAATACCCAATATTTATAAAGGAGCGAGTAGAATATTATCTGAATAAAACACAGATACTATTTATTAAAACGTGAGGGAAATATTACGGGAATAAAACTCAGACACAATTTGAATGGGGGGAGGAAATTTTACGGGAATAAAACACAGATACAGTTTACAAAGGAGTGAGGGGAAAGTTAGGGGAATAAAAAGGAAATATTACGGGAATAAAACACAAACACAATTTAAATAGAGGGGAGGAAATGTTACGGGAATAAAACACAGATACAGTTTACAAACGAGTGAGGGGAAAGTTAGGGGAATAAAACGGAAATATTACGGGAATAAAACACAGACACAATTTAAATAGGGGGAGGAAATGTTACGGGAATAAAGCACAGATACAGTTAACAAAGGAGTGAGGAGAAAGTTAGGGAAATAAAAAGGAAATATAACGGGAATAAAACACAAACACAATTTAAATAGGGGGGAGGAAATGTTACGGGAATAAAATACAGATACAGTTTACAAAGGAGTGTGGAGAAAGTTAGGGTATAAAAAGGAAATAAAACACAGACACAATTTAAACAGGGGGGTGGAAATATTACGGGAATAAAACAGATACAGTTTACAAAGGAGTGAGGGGAAAGTTACGGGAATAAAAAGGAAATATTACGGGAATAAAACACAGACAAAATTTAAACAGGGGGAGGAAATGTTCCGGAATAAAACACAGATACAGTTTAAACAGGGGGAGGAAATGTTCCGGAATAAAACACAGATACAGTTTACAAAGGAGTGAGTGCAAAGTTAGGGAAATAAAACTGAAATATTACGGGAATAAAACACAGATACAATTTACAAAGGAGTGAGGGTAAAGTTACGGGAATAAAACGGAATTATTACTGGAATAAAACACAGACACAATTTAAATAGGGGGAGCAACTGTTACGGGAATAAAACACAGATACAGTTTACAAAGGAGTGAGGGTAAAGTTACGGGAATAGAAAATACCCAAAATTTATAAAGGAGCGAGTAGAATATTATGTGAATAAAACACAGATACTATTTATTAAAACGTGAGGGAAATATTACGGGAATAAAACTCAGACACAATTTAAATAGGGGGGTGGAAATGTTATGGGAATAAAACACAGATACAGTTAACAAAGGAGTGATGGGAAAGTTACGGGAATAAAAAGGAAATATTACGGGAATAAAACACAGACACAATTTAAACAGGGGGGATGAAATGTTGCGGAACAAAACACAGATACAGTTTACAAAGGAGTGAGGGGAAAGTTATGGGAATAAAAAGGAAATATTACGGGAATAAAACACAGTCACAATTTAAATAGGGGAGGAAATGTTACGGGAATAAAACACAGATACAGTTTACAAATGAGTTAGGGTAAAGTTACGGGAATAAAACGGAATTATTACGGGAATAAAACACAGACACAATTTAAATAGGGGGAGCAACTGTTACGTGGATAAAACACAGATACAGTTTACAAAGGAGTGAGGGGAAAATTACGGGAATAGAAAATACCCAAAATTTATAAAGGAGCGAGTAGAACATTATCTGAATAAAACACAGATACTATTTATTAAAACGTGAGGGAAATATTACGGGAATAAAACTCAGACCCAATTTAAATAGGGGGGTGGAAATGTTATGGGAATAAACCACAGATACAGTTTACAAAGGAGTGATGGGAAAGTTACGGGAATAAAAAGGAAATATTACGGGAATAAATCACAGACACAATTTAAACAGGGCGGATGAAATGTTGCGGAATAAAACACAGATACAGTTTAAAAGGAGTGAGGGGAAAGTTACGGGAATAAAAAGGATACATTACGGGAATAAAACACAGACACAATTTATAAAGGGGGGAGGAAATGTTACGAGAATAAAACACTGATACAGTTAACAAAGGAGTGAGGGGTAAGTTACGGGAATAAAAAGGAAATATTACGGGAATAAAACACAGACACAATTTATAAAGGGGGGAGGAAATGTTACGGGGATAAAACACAGATACAGTTTACAAAGGAATGAGGGGAAAGTTACAGGAATAAAAATTACCCAAAATTTATAAAGGCTTGAGGGAAATATTACCGGAATAAACCACAGACACAATTTATAAAGGAAAATGGAAATGTTACGCGAATAAAACACACATACAATTTATAAAAAGCAAGGATAACTTTGAAGGAATAAAACGCAGACACAATTTAAAAAGGGTGGAGGAAATGTTACGGGGATAAAACACAGATACAGTTTACAAAGGAATGAGGGGAAAGTTACAGGAATAAAAATTACCCAAAATTTACAAAGGCTTGAGGGAAATATTACCGGAATAAACCACAGACACAATTTATAAAGGAAAATGGAAAGGTTACGCGAATAAAACAAACATACAATTTATAAAAAGCAAGGATAACTTTGGAGGAATAAAACGCAGACACAATTTAAAAAGGGTGGAGGAAATGTTACGGACATAAAACACAGATACAGTTTACAAAGGAGTGAGGGGAAAGTTACGGGAATAAAAAGGAAATATTACGGGAATAAAACACAGACACAAATTATAAAGTGGGGAGGAAATGTTATGGAAATAAAACACAGATGCAGTTTACAAAGGAGTGAGGGGAAAGTTACGGGAATAAAAAGGAAATTACGGGAATAAAACACAGCTACATTTTTCAAAGGAGTGTGGAGAAAGTTAGGGGAATAAAAAGGAAATATTACGGGAATAAAACACAGACACAATTTAAACAGGGGGGTGGAAATGTTACGGGAATAAAACAGATACAGTTTACAAAGGAGTGAGGGGAATGTTACGGGAATAGAGAATACCCAAAATTTATAAAGGAGCATGTAGAACATTATCTGAATAAAACACAGATACTATTTATTAAAACGTTAGGGAAATATTACGGGAATAAAAGTCAGACACAATTTAAATAGGGGGGAGGAAATGTTACGAGAATAAAACACTGATACAGTTTACAAAGGAGTGAGGGGTATGTTACAGGAATAAAAAGGAAATATTACGGGAATAAAACACAGACACAATTTAAATAGGGGGAGGAAATGTTACGGGAATAAAACACAGATACAGTTTACAAAGGAGTGCGGGGAAAGTTACCGGAATAGAAAGGAAATATTACGGGAATAAAACCCTAACACAATATAAATAGTGGGGAGGAAATGTTACGGACATAAAGCACAGATACAGTTTACAAAGGAGTGAGGGGAAAGTTAGGGGAATAAAACGGAAATATTACGGGAATAAAACACAGACATAATTTAAATAGGGGGAGGAAATGTTACGGGAATAAAACAGAGATACAGTTTACAAGGGAGTGAGGGGAAAGTTACGGGAAAAAAAAAGGAAATCTTCTTTGGCTTGGCTTCGCGGACGAAGATTTATGGAGGGGGTAAAAGTCCACTTCAGCTGCAGGCTCGTTTGAGGCTCACAAGTCCGATGCGGGACAGGCAGACACGATTGCAGCGGTTGCAAGGGAAAATTGGTTGGTTGGGGTTGGGTGTTGGGTTTTTCCTCCTTTGCCTTTTGTCAGTGAGGTGGGCTCTGCGGTCTTCCTCAAAGGAGGTTGCTGCCCGCCAAACTGTGAGGCGCCAAGATGCACGGTTTGAGGCGTTATCAGCCCACTGGCGGTGGTCAATGTGGCAGGCACCAAGAGATTTCTTTAGGCAGTCCTTGTACCTTTTTTTTGGTGCACCTCTGTCACGGTGGCCAGTGGAGAGCTCGCCATACAACACGATCTTGGGAAGGCGATGGTCCTCCATTCTGGAGACGTGACCCATCCAGCGCAGCTGGATCTTCAGCAGCGTGGACTCGATGCTGTCGACCTCTGCAATCTCGAGTACTTCGACGTTAGGGGTGTAAACGCTCCAATTGATGTTGAGGATGGAGCGGAGACAACGCTGGTGGAAGCGTTCTAGGAGCCGTAGGTGGTGCCGGTAGAGGACCCATGATTCGGAGCCGAACCGGAGTGTGGGTATGACAACGGTTCTGTATACGCTTATCTTTGTGAGGTTTTTCAGTTGGTTGTTTTTCCAGACTCTTTTGTGTAGTCTTCCAAAATGGAAAGATAACGGGAATAAAACACAAACACAATTTAAATATGGGGGAGGAAATGTTCTGGGAATAAAACACAGATACAGTTTACAAAGGAGTGAGGAGAAAGTTACCGGGAATAGAAAATACCCAATATTTATAAAGGAGCGAGTAGAATATTATCTGAATGAAACACAGATACTATTTATTAAAACGTGAGGGAAATATTACGGGAATAAAACTCAGACCCAATTTGAATAGGGGGGAGGAAATGTTACGGGAATAAAACACAAACACAATTTAAATAGTGGGGAGGAAATGTTACGGACATAAAGCACAGATACAGTTTACAAAGGAGTGAGGGGAAAGTTAGGGGAATAAAACGGAAATATTACGGGAATAAAACACAGACACAATTTAAATAGGGGGAGGAAATGTTACCGGAATAAAACACAGATACAGTTTACAAAGGAGTGAGGAGAAAGTTAGGGGACTAAAATGGAAATCTTTGGCTTGGCTTCGCGGACGAAGATTTATGGAGGGGGTAAAAAGTCCACGTCAGTAGCAGGCTCGTTTGTGGCTCACAAGTCCGATGCGGGACAGGCAGACACGATTGCAGCGGTTGCAAGGGAAAATTGGTTGGTTGGGGTTGGGTGTTGGGTTTTTCCTCCTTTGCCTTTTGTCAGTGAGGTGGGCTCTGCGGTCTTCTTCAAAGGAGGTTGCTGCCCGCCAAACTGTGAGGCGCCAAGATGCACGGTTTGAGGCCTTATCAGCCCACTGGAGGTGGTCAATGTGGCAGGCACCAAGAGATTTCTTTAGACAGTCCTTGTACCTTTTTTTTGGTGCACCTATGTCACGGTGGCCAGTGGAGAGCTCGCCATACAACACGATCTTGGGAAGGCGATGGTCCTCCATTCTGGAGACGTGACCCATCCAGCGCAGCTGGATCTTCAGCAGCGTGGACTCGATGCTGTCGACCTCTGCAATCTCGAGTACTTCGACGTTAGGGGTGTAAGTGCTCCAATGGATGTTGAGGATGGAGCGGAGACAACGCTGGTGGAAGCGTTCTAGGAGCCGTAGGTGGTGCCGGTAGAGGACCCATGATTCGGAGCCGAACAGGAGTGGGGGTATGACAACGGCTCTGTATACGCTTATCTTTGTGAGGTTTTTCAGTTGGTTGTTTTTCGAGACTCTTTTGTGTAGTCTTCCAAAATGGAAAGATAACGGGAATAAAACACAAACACAATTTAAATATGGGGGAGGAAATGTTCTGGGAATAAAACACAGATACAGTTTACAAAGGAGTGAGGAGAAAGTTACCTGGAATAGAAAATACCCAATATTTATAAAGGAGCGAGTAGAATATTATCTGAATAAAACACAGATACTATTTATTAAAACGTGAGGGAAATATTACGGGAATAAAACTCAGACACAATTTGAATGGGGGGAGGAAATTTTACGGGAATAAAACACAGATACAGTTTACAAAGGAGTGAGGGGAAAGTTAGGGGAATAAAAAGGAAATATTACGGGAATAAAACACAAACACAATTTAAATAGAGGGGAGGAAATGTTACGGGAATAAAACACAGATACAGTTTACAAACGAGTGAGGGGAAAGTTAGGGGAATAAAACGGAAATATTACGGGAATAAAACACAGACACAATTTAAATAGGGGGAGGAAATGTTACGGGAATAAAGCACAGATACAGTTAACAAAGGAGTGAGGAGAAAGTTAGGGAAATAAAAAGGAAATATAACGGGAATAAAACACAAACACAATTTAAATAGGGGGGAGGAAATGTTACGGGAATAAAATACAGATACAGTTTACAAAGGAGTGTGGAGAAAGTTAGGGTATAAAAAGGAAATAAAACACAGACACAATTTAAACAGGGGGGTGGAAATATTACGGGAATAAAACAGATACAGTTTACAAAGGAGTGAGGGGAAAGTTACGGGAATAAAAAGGAAATATTACGGTAATAAAACACAGACAAAATTTAAACAGGGGGAGGAAATGTTCCGGAATAAAACACAGATACAGTTTAAACAGGGGGAGGAAATGTTCCGGAATAAAACACAGATACAGTTTACAAAGGAGTGAGTGCAAAGTTAGGGAAATAAAACTGAAATATTACGGGAATAAAACACAGATAAAATTTACAAAGGAGTGAGGGTAAAGTTACGGGAATAAAACGGAATTATTACTGGAATAAAACACAGACACAATTTAAATAGGGGGAGCAACTGTTACGGGAATAAAACACAGATACAGTTTACAAAGGAGTGAGGGGAAAGTTACGGGAATAGAAAATACCCAAAATTTATAAAGGAGCGAGTAGAATATTAGGTGAATAAAACACAGATACTATTTATTAAAACGTGAGGGAAATATTACGGGAATAAAACTCAGACACAATTTAAATAGGGGGGTGGAAATGTTGTGGGAATAAAACACAGATACAGTTAACAAAGGAGTGATGGGAAAGTTACGGGAATAAAAAGGAAATATTACGGGAATAAAACACAGACACAATTTAAACAGGGGGGATGAAATGTTGCGGAACAAAACACAGATACAGTTTACAAAGGAGTGAGGGGAAAGTTATGGGAATAAAAAGGAAATATTACGGGAATAAAACACAGTCACAATTTAAATAGGGGAGGAAATGTTACGGTAATAAAACACAGATACAGTTTACAAATGAGTTAGGGTAAAGTTACGGGAATAAAACGGAATTATTACGGGAATAAAACACAGACACAATTTAAATAGGGGGAGCAACTGTTACGTGGATAAAACACAGATACAGTTTACAAAGGAGTGAGGGGAAAATTACGGGAATAGAAAATACCCAAAATTTATAAAGGAGCGAGTAGAACATTATCTGAATAAAACACAGATTCAATTTATTAAAACGTGAGGGAAATATTACGGGAATAAAACTCAGACCCAATTTAAATAGGGGGGTGGAAATGTTATGGGAATAAACCACAGATACAGTTTACAAAGGAGTGATGGGAAAGTTACGGGAATAAAAAGGAAATATTACGGGAATAAATCACAGACACAATTTAAACAGGGCGGATGAAATGTTGCGGAATAAAACACAGATACAGTTTAAAAGGAGTGAGGGGAAAGTTACGGGAATAAAAAGGATACATTACGGGAATAAAACACAGACACAATTTATAAAGGGGGAGGAAATGTTACGAGAATAAAACACTGATACAGTTAACAAAGGAGTGAGGGGTAAGTTACGGGAATAAAAAGGAAATATTACGGGAATAAAACACAGACACAATTTATAAAGGGGGGAGGAAATGTTACGGGGATAAAACACAGATACAGTTTACAAAGGAATGAGGGGAAAGTTACAGGAATAAAAATTACCCAAAATTTATAAAGGCTTGAGGGAAATATTACCGGAATAAACCACAGACACAATTTATAAAGGAAAATGGAAATGTTACGCGAATAAAACACACATACAATTTATAAAAAAGCAAGGATAACTTTGAAGGAATAAAACGCAGACACAATTTAAAAAGGGTGGAGGAAATGTTACGGGGATAAAACACAGATACAGTTTACAAAGGAATGAGGGGAAAGTTACAGGAATAAAAATTACCCAAAATTTATAAAGGCTTGAGGGAAATATTACCGGAATAAACCACAGACACAATTTATAAAGGAAAATGGAAAGGTTACGCGAATAAAACACACATACAATTTATAAAAAGCAAGGATAACTTTGGAGGAATAAAACGCAGACACAATTTAAAAAGGGTGGAGGAAATGTTACGGACATAAAACACAGATACAGTTTACAAAGGAGTGAGGGGAAAGTTACGGGAATAAAAAGGAAATATTACGGGAATAAAACACAGACACAATTTATAAAGTGGGGAGGAAATGTTATGGAAATAAAACACAGATGCAGTTTACAAAGGAGTGAGGGGAAAGTTACGGGAATAAAAAGGAAATTACGGGAATAAAACACAGATACATTTTTCAAAGGAGTGTGGAGAAAGTTAGGGGAATAAAAAGGAAATATTACGGGAATAAAACACAGACACAATTTAAACAGGGGGGTGGAAATGTTACGGGAATAAAACAGATACAGTTTACAAAGGAGTGAGGGGAATGTTACGGGAATAGAGAATACCCAAAATTTATAAAGGAGCATGTAGAACATTATCTGAATAAAACACAGATACAATTTATTAAAACGTTAGGGAAATATTACGGGAATAAAAGTCAGACACAATTTAAATAGGGGGAGGAAATGTTACGAGAATAAAACACTGATACAGTTTACAAAGGAGTGAGGGGTATGTTACAGGAATAAAAAGGAAATATTACGGGAATAAAACACAGACACAATTTAAATAGGGGGAGGAAATGTTACGGGAATAAAACACAGATACAGTTTACAAAGGAGTGCGGGGAAAGTTACCGGAATAGAAAGGAAATATTACGGGAATAAAACCCAAACACAATATAAATAGTGGGGAGGAAATGTTACGGACATAAAGCACAGATACAGTTTACAAAGGAGTGAGGGGAAAGTTAGGGGAATAAAACGGAAATATTACGGGAATAAAACACAGACACAATTTAAATAGGGGGAGGAAATGTTACGGGAATAAAACAGAGATACAGTTTACAAGGGAGTGAGGGGAAAGTTACGGGAAAAAAAAAGGAAATCTTCTTTGGCTAGGCTTCGCGGACGAAGATTTATGGAGGGGGTAAAAGTCCACTTCAGCTGCAGGCTCGTTTGTGGCTCACAAGTCCGATGCGGGACAGGCAGACACGATTGCAGCGGTTGCAAGGGAAAATTGGTTGGTTGGGGTTGGGTGTTGGGTTTTTCCTCCTTTGCCTTTTGTCAGTGAGGTGGGCTCTGCGGTCTTCCTCAAAGGAGGTTGCTGCCCGCCAAACTGTGAGGCGCCAAGATGCACGGTTTGAGGCGTTATCAGCCCACTGGCGGTGGTCAATGTGGCAGGCACCAAGAGATTTCTTTAGGCAGTCCTTGTACCTTTTTTTTGGTGCACCTCTGTCACGGTGGCCAGTGGAGAGCTCGCCATACAACACGATCTTGGGAAGGCGATGGTCCTCCATTCTGGAGACGTGACCCATCCAGCGCAGCTGGATCTTCAGCAGCGTGGACTCGATGCTGTCGACCTCTGCAATCTCGAGTACTTCGACGTTAGGGGTGTAAACGCTCCAATTGATGTTGAGGATGGAGCGGAGACAACGCTGGTGGAAGCGTTCTAGGAGCCGTAGGTGGTGCCGGTAGAGGACCCATGATTCGGAGCCGAACCGGAGTGTGGGTATGACAACGGTTCTGTATACGCTTATCTTTGTGAGGTTTTTCAGTTGGTTGTTTTTCCAGACTCTTTTGTGTAGTCTTCCAAAATGGAAAGATAACGGGAATAAAACACAAACACAATTTAAATATGGGGGAGGAAATGTTCTGGGAATAAAACACAGATACAGTTTACAAAGGAGTGAGGAGAAAGTTACCGGGAATAGAAAATACCCAATATTTATAAAGGAGCGAGTAGAATATTATCTGAATGAAACACAGATACTATTTATTAAAACGTGAGGGAAATATTACGGGAATAAAACTCAGACCCAATTTGAATAGGGGGGAGGAAATGTTACGGGAATAAAACACAGATACAGTTTACAAAGCACTGAGGGGAAAGTTACGGGAATAAAAAGGAAATATTACGGGAATAAAACACAGACACAATTTAAACAGGGGGAGGAAATGTTCCGGAATAAAACACAGATACAGTTTACAAAGGAGTGAGTGCAAAGTTAGGGAAATAAAACGGAAATATTACGGGAATAAAACACAGATACAATTTACAAAGGAGTGAGGGTAAAGTTACGGGAATAAAACGGAATTATTACGGCAATAAAACACAGACACAATTTAAATAGGGAGAGCAACTGTTACGGGAATAAAACACAGATACAGTTTACAAAGGAGTGAGGGGAAAGTTACGGCAATAGAAAATACCCATAATTTATAAAGGAGCGAGTAGAATATTATGTGAATAAAACACAGATACTATTTATTAAAACGTGAGGGAAATATTACGGGAATAAAACTCAGACACAATTTAAATAGGGGGGAGGAAATGTTACGGGAATAAAACACAGATACAGTTTACAAAGGAGTGAGGGGAAAGTTACGGGAATAAAAAGGAAATATTACGGGAATAAAACACAGACACAATTTAAACAGGGGGAGGAAATGTTCCGGAATAAAACACAGATACAGTTTACAAAGGAGTGAGTGCAAAGTTAGGGAAATAAAACAGAAATATTACGGGAATAAAACAGAGATACAATTTACAAAGGAGTGAGGGTAAAGTTACGGGAATAAAACGGAATTATTACGGGAATAAAACACAGACACAATTTAAATAGGGGGAGCAACTGTTACGGGAATAAAACAAAGATACAGTTTACAAAGGAGTGAGGGGAAAGTTACGGGAATAGAAAATACCCAAAAATTATAAAGGAGCGAGTACAATATTATGTGAATAAAACACAGATACTATTTATTAAAACGTGAGGGAAATATTACGGGAATAAAACTCAGACACAATTTAAATAGGGGGGTGGAAATGTTATGGGAATAAAACACAGATACAGTTAACAAAGGAGTGATGGGAAAGTTAAGGGAATAAAAAGGAAATATTACGGGAATAAAACACAGACACAATTTAAACAGGGGGATGAAATGTTGCGGAATAAAACACAGATACAGTTTACAAAGGAGTGAGGGGAAAGTTACGGGAATAAAAAGGAAATATTACGGGAATAAAACACAGTCACAATTTAAATAGATGAGGAAATGTTACGGGACTAAAACACAGATACAGTTTACAAATGAGTTAGGGTAAAGTTACGGGAATAAAACGGAATTATTACGGGAATAAAACACAGACACAATTTAAATAGGGGGAGCAACTGTTACGGGGATAAAACACAGATACAGTTTACAAAGGACTGAGGGGAAAATTACGGGAATATTAAATACCCAAAATTTATAAAGGAGCGAGTAGAACATTATCTGAATAAAACACAGATACTATTTATTAAAACGTGAGGGAAATATTACGGGAATAAAACTCAGACACAATTTAAATAGGGGGGTGGAAATGTTATGGGAATAAACCACAGATACAGTTTACAAAGGAGTGATGGGAAAGTTACGGGAATAAAAAGGAAATATTACGGGAATAAAACACAGACACAATTTAAACAGGGCGGATCAAATGTTGCGGAATAAAACACAGATACAGTTTAAAAGGAGTGAGGGGAAATTTACGGGAATAAAAAGGATATATTACGGGAATAAAACACAGACACAATTTATAAAGGGGGGAGGAAATGTTACGAGAATAAAACACTGATACAGTTAACAAAGGAGTGAGGGGTAAGTTACGGGAATAAAAAGGAAATATTACGGGAATAAAACACAGACACAATTTATAAAGGGGGGAGGAAATGTTACGGGGATAAAACACAGATACAGTTTACAAAGGAATGTGGGGAAAGTTACAGGAATAATAATTACCCAAAATTTATAAAGGCTTGAGGGAAATATTACCGGAATAAACCACAGACACAATATATAAAGGAAAATGGAAAAGTTACGCGAATAAAACACACATACAATTTATAAAATGCAAGGATAACTTTGGAGGAATAAAACGCAGACACAATTTAAAAAGGGTGGAGGAAATGTTACGGACATAAAACACAGATACAGTTTACAAAGGAGTGAGGGGAAAGTTACGGGAATAAAAAGGAAATATTACGGGAATAAAACACAGACACAATTTATAAAGTGGGGAGGAAATGTAACGGGAATAAAACACAGATACATTTTTCAAAGCAGTGTGGAGAAAGTTACGGGAATAAAAAGGAAATATTACGGGAATAAAACACAGACACAATTTAAACAGGGGGGTGGAAATGTTACGGGAATAAAACAGAAACAGTTTACAAAGGAGTGAGGGGAATGTTACGGGAATAGAAAATACCCAAAATTTATAAAGGAGCATGTAGAACATTATCTGAATAAAACACAGATACTATTTATTAAAACGTGAGGGAAATATTACGGGAATAAAAGTCAGACACAATTTAAATAGGGGGGAGGAAATGTTACGAGAATAAAACACTGATACAGTTTACAAAGGAGTGAGGGGTATGTTACAGGAATAAAAAGGAAATATTACGGGAATAAAACACAGACACAATTTAAATAGGGGGAGGAAATGTTACGGGAATAAAACACAGATACAGTTTACAAAGGAGTGCGGGGAAAGTTACGGGAATAGAAAGGAAATATTACGGGAATAAAACACAAACACAATTTAAATAGTGGGGAGGAAATGTTACGGACATAAAGCACAGATACAGTTTACAAAGGAGTGAGGGGAAAGTTAGGGGAATAAAACGGAAATATTACGGGAATAAAACACAGACACAATTTAAATAGGGGGAGGAAATGTTACCGGAATAAAACACAGATACAGTTTACAAAGGAGTGAGGAGAAAGTTAGGGGACTAAAATGGAAATCTTTGGCTTGGCTTCGCGGACGAAGATTTATGGAGGGGGTAAAAAGTCCACGTCAGCTGCAGGCTCGTTTGTGGCTCACAAGTCCGATGCGGGACAGGCAGACACGATTGCAGCGGTTGCAAGGGAAAATTGGTTGGTTGGGGTTGGGTGTTGGGTTTTTCCTCCTTTGCCTTTTGTCAGTGAGGTGGGCTCTGCGGTCTTCTTCAAAGGAGGTTGCTGCCCGCCAAACTGTGAGGCGCCAAGATGCACGGTTTGAGGCGTTATCAGCCCACTGGCGGTGGTCAATGTGGCAGGCACCAAGAGATTTCTTTAGGCAGTCCTTGTACCTTTTTTTTGGTGCACCTCTGTCACGGTGGCCAGTGGAGAGGTCGCCATACAACACGATCTTGGGAAGGCGATGGTCCTCCATTCTGGAGACGTGACCCATCCAGCGCAGCTGGATCTTCAGCAGCGTGGACTCGATGCTGTCGACCTCTGCAATCTCGAGTACTTCGACGTTAGGGGTGTAAGTGCTCCAATGGATGTTGAGGATGGAGCGGAGACAACGCTGGTGGAAGCGTTCTAGGAGCCGTAGGTGGTGCCGGTAGAGGACCCATGATTCGGAGCAGAACAGGAGTGGGGGTATGACAACGGCTCTGTATACGCTTATCTTTGTGAGGTTTTTCAGTTGGTTGTTTTTCCAGACTCTTTTGTGTAGTCTTCCAAAATGGAAAGATAACGGGAATAAAACACAAACACAATTTAAATATGGGGGAGGAAATGTTCTGGGAATAAAACACAGATACAGTTTACAAAGGAGTGTGGAGAAAGTTACGGGAATAAAAAGGAAATATTACGGGAATAAAACGCAGACACAATTTAAACAGGGGGGTGGAAATGTTACGGGAATAAAACAGAAACAGTTTACAAAGGAGTGAGGGGAATGTTACGGGAATAGAAAATACCCAAAATTTATAAAGGAGCATGTAGAACATTATCTGAATAAAACACAGATACTATTTATTAAAACGTGAGGGAAATATTACGGGAATAAAAGTCAGACACAATTTAAATAGGGGGGAGGAAATGTTACGAGAATAAAACACTGATACAGTTTACAAAGGAGTGAGGGGTATGTTACAGGAATAAAAAGGAAATATTACGGGAATAAAACACAGACACAATTTAAATAGGGGGAGGAAATGTTACGGGAATAAAACACAGATACAGTTTACAAAGGAGTGCGGGGAAAGTTACGGGAATAGAAAGGAAATATTACGGGAATAAAACACAAATACAATTTAAATAGTGGGGAGGAAATGTTACGGACATAAAGCACAGATACAGTTTACAAAGGAGTGAGGGGAAAGTTAGGGGAATAAAACGGAAATATTACGGGAATAAAACACAGACACAATTTAAATAGGGGGAGGAAATGTTACCGGAATAAAACACAGATACAGTTTACAAAGGAGTGAGGAGAAAGTTAGGGGACTAAAATGGAAATCTTTGGCTTGGCTTCGCGGACGAAGATTTATGGAGGGGGTAAAAAGTCCACGTCAGCTGCAGGCTCGTTTGTGGCTCACAAGTCCGATGCGGGACAGGCAGACACGATTGCAGCGGTTGCAAGGGAAAATTGGTTGGTTGGGGTTGGGTGTTGGGTTTTTCCTCCTTTGCCTTTTGTCAGTGAGGTGGGCTCTGCGGTCTTCTTCAAAGGAGGTTGCTGCCCGCCAAACTGTGAGGCGCCAAGATGCACGGTTTGAGGCGTTATCAGCCCACTGGCGGTGGTCAATGTGGCAGGCACCAAGAGATTTCTTTAGGCAGTCCTTGTACCTTTTTTTTGGTGCACCTCTGTCACGGTGGCCAGTGGAGAGGTCGCCATACAACACGATCTTGGGAAGGCGATGGTCCTCCATTCTGGAGACGTGACCCATCCAGCGCAGCTGGATCTTCAGCAGCGTGGACTCGATGCTGTCGACCTCTGCAATCTCGAGTACTTCGACGTTAGGGGTGTAAGTGCTCCAATGGATGTTGAGGATGGAGCGGAGACAACGCTGGTGGAAGCTTTCTAGGAGCCGTAGGTGGTGCCGGTAGAGGACCCATGATTCGGAGCCGAACAGGAGTGGGGGTATGACAACGGCTCTGTATACGCTTATCTTTGTGAGGTTTTTCAGTTGGTTGTTTTTCCAGACTCTTTTGTGTAGTCTTCCAAAATGGAAAGATAACGGGAATAAAACACAAACACAATTTAAATATGGGGGAGGAAATGTTCTGGGAATAAAACACAGATACAGTTTACAAAGGAGTGAGGAGAAAGTTACCGGGAATAGAAAATACCCAATATTTATAAAGGAGCGAGTAGAATATTATCTGAATAAAACACAGATACTATTTATTAAAACGTGAGGGAAATATTACGGGAATAAAACTCAGACACAATTTGAATGGGGGGAGGAAATTTTACGGGAATAAAACACAGATACAGTTTACAAAGGAGTGAGGGGAAAGTTACGGGAATAAAACGGAATTATTACGGGAATAAAACACAGACACAATTTAAATAGGGGGAGCAACTGTTACGGGAATAAAACACAGATACAGTTTACAAAGGAGTGAGGGGAAAGTTACGGGAATAGAAAATACCCTAAAATTATAAAGGAGCGAGTACAATATTACGTGAATAAAACACAGATACTATTTATTAAAACGTGAGGGAAATATTACGGGAATAAAACTCAGACACAATTTAAATAGGGGGGTGGAAATGTTATGGGAATAAAACACAGATACAGTTAACAAAGGAGTGATGGGAAAGTTAAGGGAATAAAAAGGAAATATTACGGGAATAAAACACAGACACAATTTAAACAGGGGGATGAAATGTTGCGGAATAAAACACAGATACAGTTTACAAAGGAGTGAGGGGAAAGTTACGGGAATAAAAAGGAAATATTACGGGAATAAAACACAGTCACAATTTAAATAGATGAGGAAATGTTACGGGACTAAAACACAGATACAGTTTACAAATGAGTTAGGGTAAAGTTACGGGAATAAAACGGAATTATTACGGGAATAAAACACAGACACAATTTAAATAGGGGGAGCAACTGTTACGGGGATAAAACACAGATACAGTTTACAAAGGACTGAGGGGAAAATTACGGGAATATTAAATACCCAAAATTTATAAAGGAGCGAGTAGAACATTATCTGAATAAAACACAGATACTATTTATTAAAACGTGAGGGAAATATTACGGGAATAAAACTCAGACACAATTTAAATAGGGGGGTGGAAATGTTATGGGAATAAACCACAGATACAGTTTACAAAGGAGTGATGGGAAAGTTACGGGAATAAAAAGGAAATATTACGGGAATAAAACACAGACACAATTTAAACAGGGCGGATCAAATGTTGCGGAATAAAACACAGATACAGTTTAAAAGGAGTGAGGGGAAATTTACGGGAATAAAAAGGATATATTACGGGAATAAAACACAGACACAATTTATAAAGGGGGGAGGAAATGTTACGAGAATAAAACACTGATACAGTTAACAAAGGAGTGAGGGGTAAGTTACGGGAATAAAAAGGAAATATTACGGGAATAAAACACAGACACAATTTATACAGGGGGGAGGAAATGTTACGGGGATAAAACACAGATACAGTTTACAAAGGAATGTGGGGAAAGTTACAGGAATAATAATTACCCAAAATTTATAAAGGCTTGAGGGAAATATTACCGGAATAAACCACAGACACAATATATAAAGGAAAATGGAAAAGTTACGCGAATAAAACACACATACAATTTATAAAATGCAAGGATAACTTTGGAGGAATAAAACGCAGACACAATTTAAAAAGGGTGGAGGAAATGTTACGGACATAAAACACAGATACAGTTTACAAAGGAGTGAGGGGAAAGTTACGGGAATAAAAAGGAAATATTACGGGAATAAAACACAGACACAATTTATAAAGTGGGGAGGAAATGTAACGGTAATAAAACACAGATACATTTTTCAAAGGAGTGTGGAGAAAGTTACGGGAATAAAAAGGAAATATTACGGGAATAAAACACAGACACAATTTAAACAGGGGGGTGGAAATGTTACGGGAATAAAACAGAAACAGTTTACAAAGGAGTGAGGGGAATGTTACGGGAATAGAAAATACCCAAAATTTATAAAGGAGCATGTAGAACATTATCTGAATAAAACACAGATACTATTTATTAAAACGTGAGGGAAATATTACGGGAATAAAAGTCAGACACAATTTAAATAGGGGGGAGGAAATGTTACGAGAATAAAACACTGATACAGTTTACAAAGGAGTGAGGGGTATGTTACAGGAATAAAAAGGAAATATTACGGGAATAAAACACAGACACAATTTAAATAGGGGGAGGAAATGTTACGGGAATAAAACACAGATACAGTTTACAAAGGAGTGCGGGGAAAGTTACGGGAATAGAAAGGAAATATTACGGGAATAAAACACAAACACAATTTAAATAGTGGGGAGGAAATGTTACGGACATAAAGCACAGATACAGTTTACAAAGGAGTGAGGGGAAAGTTAGGGGAATAAAACGGAAATATTACGGGAATAAAACACAGACACAATTTAAATAGGGGGAGGAAATGTTACCGGAATAAAACACAGATACAGTTTACAAAGGAGTGAGGAGAAAGTTAGGGGACTAAAATGGAAATCTTTGGCTTGGCTTCGCGGACGAAGATTTATGGAGGGGGTAAAAAGTCCACGTCAGCTGCAGGCTCGTTTGTGGCTCACAAGTCCGATGCGGGACAGGCAGACACGATTGCAGCGGTTGCAAGGGAAAATTGGTTGGTTGGGGTTGGGTGTTGGGTTTTTCCTCCTTTGCCTTTTGTCAGTGAGGTGGGCTCTGCGGTCTTCTTCAAAGGAGGTTGCTGCCCGCCAAACTGTGAGGCGCCAAGATGCACGGTTTGAGGCGTTATCAGCCCACTGGCGGTGGTCAATGTGGCAGGCACCAAGAGATTTCTTTAGGCAGTCCTTGTACCTTTTTTTTGGTGCACCTCTGTCACGGTGGCCAGTGGAGAGGTCGCCATACAACACGATCTTGGGAAGGCGATGGTCCTCCATTCTGGAGACGTGACCCATCCAGCGCAGCTGGATCTTCAGCAGCGTGGACTCGATGCTGTCGACCTCTGCAATCTCGAGTACTTCGACGTTAGGGGTGTAAGTGCTCCAATGGATGTTGAGGATGGAGCGGAGACAACGCTGGTGGAAGCGTTCTAGGAGCCGTAGGTGGTGCCGGTAGAGGACCCATGATTCGGAGCAGAACAGGAGTGGGGGTATGACAACGGCTCTGTATACGCTTATCTTTGTGAGGTTTTTCAGTTGGTTGTTTTTCCAGACTCTTTTGTGTAGTCTTCCAAAATGGAAAGATAACGGGAATAAAACACAAACACAATTTAAATATGGGGGAGGAAATGTTCTGGGAATAAAACACAGATACAGTTTACAAAGGAGTGTGGAGAAAGTTACGGGAATAAAAAGGAAATATTACGGGAATAAAACGCAGACACAATTTAAACAGGGGGGTGGAAATGTTACGGGAATAAAACAGAAACAGTTTACAAAGGAGTGAGGGGAATGTTACGGGAATAGAAAATACCCAAAATTTATAAAGGAGCATGTAGAACATTATCTGAATAAAACACAGATACTATTTATTAAAACGTGAGGGAAATATTACGGGAATAAAAGTCAGACACAATTTAAATAGGGGGGAGGAAATGTTACGAGAATAAAACACTGATACAGTTTACAAAGGAGTGAGGGGTATGTTACAGGAATAAAAAGGAAATATTACGGGAATAAAACACAGACACAATTTAAATAGGGGGAGGAAATGTTACGGGAATAAAACACAGATACAGTTTACAAAGGAGTGCGGGGAAAGTTACGGGAATAGAAAGGAAATATTACGGGAATAAAACACAAACACAATTTAAATAGTGGGGAGGAAATGTTACGGACATAAAGCACAGATACAGTTTACAAAGGAGTGAGGGGAAAGTTAGGGGAATAAAACGGAAATATTACGGGAATAAAACACAGACACAATTTAAATAGGGGGAGGAAATGTTACCGGAATAAAACACAGATACAGTTTACAAAGGAGTGAGGAGAAAGTTAGGGGACTAAAATGGAAATCTTTGGCTTGGCTTCGCGGACGAAGATTTATGGAGGGGGTAAAAAGTCCACGTCAGCTGCAGGCTCGTTTGTGGCTCACAAGTCCGATGCGGGACAGGCAGACACGATTGCAGCTGTTGCAAGGGAAAATTGGTTGGTTGGGGTTGGGTGTTGGGTTTTTCCTCCTTTGCCTTTTGTCAGTGAGGTGGGCTCTGCGGTCTTCTTCAAAGGAGGTTGCTGCCCGCCAAACTGTGAGGCGCCAAGATGCACGGTTTGAGGCGTTATCAGCCCACTGGCGGTGGTCAATGTGGCAGGCACCAAGAGATTTCTTTAGGCAGTCCTTGTACCTTTTTTTTGGTGCACCTCTGTCACGGTGGCCAGTGGAGAGGTCGCCATACAACACGATCTTGGGAAGGCGATGGTCCTCCATTCTGGAGACGTGACCCATCCAGCGCAGCTGGATCTTCAGCAGCGTGGACTCGATGCTGTCGACCTCTGCAATCTCGAGTACTTCGACGTTAGGGGTGTAAGTGCTCCAATGGATGTTGAGGATGGAGCGGAGACAACGCTGGTGGAAGCTTTCTAGGAGCCGTAGGTGGTGCCGGTAGAGGACCCATGATTCGGAGCCGAACAGGAGTGGGGGTATGACAACGGCTCTGTATACGCTTATCTTTGTGAGGTTTTTCAGTTGGTTGTTTTTCCAGACTCTTTTGTGTAGTCTTCCAAAATGGAAAGATAACGGGAATAAAACACAAACACAATTTAAATATGGGGGAGGAAATGTTCTGGGAATAAAACACAGATACAGTTTACAAAGGAGTGTGGAGAAAGTTACCGGGAATAGAAAATACCCAATATTTATAAAGGAGCGAGTAGAATATTATCTGAATAAAACACAGATACTATTTATTAAAACGTGAGGGAAATATTACGGGAATAAAACTCAGACACAATTTGAATGGGGGGAGGAAATTTTACGGGAATAAAACACAGATACAGTTTACAAAGGAGTGAGGGGAAAGTTACGGGAATAAAAAGGAAATATTACGGGAATAAAACACAAACACAATTTAAATAGAGGGGAGGAAATGTTACGGGAATAAAACACAGATACAGTTTACAAACGAGTGAGGGGAAAGTTAGGGGAATAAAACGGAAATATTACGGGAATAAAACACAGACACAATTTAAATAGGGGGAGGAAATGTTACGGGAATAAAGCACAGATACAGTTAACAAAGGAGTGAGGAGAAAGTTAGGGAAATAAAAAGGAAATATAACGGGAATAAAACACAAACACAATTTAAATAGGGGGGAGGAAATGTTACGGGAATAAAACACAGATACAGTTTACAAAGGAGTGTGGAGAAAGTTAGGGTAATAAAAAGGAAATAAAACACAGACACAATTTAAACAGGGGGGTGGAAATATTACGGGAATAAAACAGATACAGTTTACAAAGGAGTGAGGGGAAAGTTACGGGAATAAAAAGGAAATATTACGGGAATAACACACAGACACAATTTATAAGGAGAAAGGATAACTTTACAGAAATAAAACACAGAAACCATTTATATAAGGGTGAGGAAATATTACCTGAATAAACACAGCTACAGTTTACAAAGGAGTGAGGGGAAAGTTACGGGATTAAAAAGGAAATATTACGGGAATAAAACACAGACACAATTTAAATAGGGGGGAGGAAATGTTACGGGAATAAAACAGAGATACAGTTTACAATGGAGTGAGGGGAAAGTTACGGCAATAAAAAGGAAACATTACGGGAATAAAACACAAACACAATTTAAATAGGGGGAGGAAATGTTACGGGAATAAAACACAGATACAGTTTACAAAGGAGTGAGGAGAAAGTTAGGGGACTAAAATGGAAATATTACGGGAATAAAACACAGACACAATTTAAATAGGGGGAGGAAATGTTACCGGAATAACACACAGATACAGTTTACAAAGGAGTGAGGAGAAAGTTAGGGGACTAAAATGGGAATCTTTGGCTTGGCTTCGCGGACGAAGATTTATGGAGGGGGTAAAAAGTCCACGTCAGCTGCAGGCTCGTTTGTGGCTCACAAGTCCGATGCGGGACAGGCAGACACGATTGCAGCGGTTGCAAGGGAAAATTGGTTGGTTGGGGTTGGGTGTTCGGTTTTTCCTCCTTTGCCTTTTGTCAGTGAGGTGGGCTCTGAGGTCTTCTTCAAAGGAGGTTGCTGCCCGCCAAACTGTGAGGCGCCAAGATGCACGGTTTGAGGCGTTATCAGCCCACTGGCGGTGGTCAATGTGGCAGGCACCAAGAGATTTCTTTAGGCAGTCCTTGTACCTTTTTTTTGGTGCACCTCTGTCACGGTGGCCAGTGGAGACGTCGCCATACAACACGATCTTGGGAAGGCAATGGTCCTCCATTCTGGAGACGTGACCCATCCAGCGCAGCTGGATCTTCAGCAGCGTGGACTCGATGCTGTCGACCTCTGCAATCTCGAGTACTTCGACGTTAGGGGTGTAAGTGCTCCAATGGATGTTGAGGATGGAGCGGAGACAACGCTGGTGGAAGCGTTCTAGGAGCCGTAGGTGGTGCCGGTAGAGGACCCATGATTCGGAGCCGAACAGGAGTGGGGGTATGACAACGGCTCTGTATACGCTTATCTTTGTGAGGTTTTTCAGTTGGTTGTTTTTCCAGACTCTTTTGTGTAGTTTTCCAAAATGGAAAGATAACGGGAATAAAACACAAACACAATTTAAATATGGGGGAGGAAATGTTCTGGGAATAAAACACAGATACAGTTTACAAAGGAGTGAGGAGAAAGTTACCGGGAATAGAAAATACCCAATATTTATAAAGGAGCGAGTAGAATATTATCTGAATAAAACACAGATACTATTTATTAAAACGTGAGGGAAATATTACGGGAATAAAACTCAGACACAATTTGAATGGGGGGAGGAAATTTTACGGGAATAAAACACAGATACAGTTTACAAAGGGGTGAGGGGAAAGTTAAAGGAATAAAAAGGAAATATTACGGGAATAAAACACAAACACAATTTAAATAGAGGGGAGGAAATGTTACGGGAATAAAACACAGATACAGTTTACAAACGAGTGAGGGGAAAGTTAGGGGAATAAAACGGAAATATTACGGGAATAAAACACAGACACAATTTAAATAGGGGGAGGAAATGTTACGGGAATAAAGCACAGATACAGTTAACAAAGGAGTGAGGAGAAAGTTAGGGAAATAAAAAGGAAATATAACGGGAATAAAACACAAACACAATTTAAATAGGGGGGAGGAAATGTTACGGGAATAAAACACAGATACAGTTTACAAAGGAGTGTGGAGAAAGTTAGGGTAATAAAAAGGAAATAAAACACAGACACAATTTAAACAGGGGGGTGGAAATATTACGGGAATAAAACAGATACAGTTTACAAAGGAGTGAGGGGAAAGTTACGGGAATAAAAAGGAAATATTACGGGAATAACACACAGACACAATTTATAAGGAGAAAGGATAACTTTACAGAAATAAAACACAGAAACCATTTATATAAGGGTGAGGAAATATTACCTGAATAAACACAGATACAATTTACAAAGGAGTGAGGGGAAAGTTACGGGATTAAAAAGGAAATATTACGGGAATAAAACACAGACACAATTTAAATAGGGGGGAGGAAATGTTACGGGAATAAAACAGAGATACAGTTTACAATGGAGTGAGGGGAAAGTTACGGCAATAAAAAGGAAACATTACGGGAATAAAACACAAACACAATTTAAATAGGGGGAGGAAATGTTACGGGGATAAAACACAGATGCAGTTTACAAAGGAGTGAGGAGAAAGTTAGGGGACTAAAATGGAAATATGACGGGAATAAAACACAGACACAATTTAAATAGGGGGAGCAACTGTTACGGGAATAAAACACAGATACAGTTTACAAAGGAGTGAGGGGTAAGTTACGGGAATAGAAAATACCCAAAATTTATAAAGGAGCGAGTAGAACATTATCTGAATAAAATACAGATACTATTTATTAAAACGTGAGGGAAATATTACGGAAATAAAACTCAGACACAATTTAAATAGGGGATAGGAAATGTTACCTAAATAAAACACAGATACAGTTTACAAAGGAGTGAGGAGAATCTAACGGGAATAAAAAGGAAATATTACGGGAATAAATCACAGACACAATTTAAACAGGGGGAGGAAATGATCCGGAATAAAACACAGATACAGTTTAAACAGGGGGAGGAAATGTTCCGGAATAAAACACAGATACAGTTTACAAAGGAGTGAGTGCAAAGTTAGGGAAATAAAACGGAAATATTACGGGAATAAAACACAGATACAATTTACAAAGGAGTGAGGGTAAAGTTACGGGAATAAAACGGAATTATTACTGGAATAAAACACAGACACAATTTAAATAGGGGGAGCAACTGTTACGGGAATAAAACACAGATACAGTTTACAAAGGAGTGAGGGGAAAGTTACGGGAATAGAAAATACCCAAAATTTATAAAGGAGCGAGTAGAATATTATGTGAATAAAACACAGATACTATTTATTTAAAACGTGAGGGAAATATTACGGGAATAAAACTAAGACACAATTTAAATAGGGGGGTGGAAATGTTATGGGAATAAAAAACAGATACAGTTAACAAAGGAGTGATGGGAAAGTTACGGGAATAAAAAGGAAATATTACGGGAATAAAACACAGACACAATTTAAACAGGGGGGATGAAATGTTGCGGAATAAAACACAGATACAGTTTACAAAGGAGTGAGGGGAAGGTTACGGGAATAAAAAGGAAAAATTACGGGAATAAAACACAGTCACAATTTAAGTAGGGGAGGAAATGTTACGGGAATAAAACACAGATACAGTTTACAAATGAGTTAGGGTAAAGTTACGGGAATAAAACGGAATTATTACGGGAATAAAACACAGACACAATTTAAATAGGGGGAGCAACTGTTACGGGGATAAAACACAGATACAGTTTACAAAGGAGTGAGGGGAAAATTACGGGAATAGAAAATACCCAAAATTTATAAAGGAGCGAGTAGAACATTATCTGAATAAAACACAGATACTATTTATTAAAACGTGAGGGAAATATTACGGGAATAAAACTCAGACACAATTTAAATAGGGGGGTGGAAATGTTATGGGAATAAACCACAGATACAGTTTACAAAGGAGTGATGGGAAAGTTACGGGAATAAAAAGGAAATATTACGGGAATAAATCACAGACACAATTTAAACAGGGCGGATGAAATGTTGCGGAATAAAACACAGATACAGTTTAAAAGGAGTGAGGGGAAAGTTACGGGAATAAAAAGGATATATTACGGGAATAAAACACAGACACAATTTATAAAGGGGGGAGGAAATGTTACGAGAATAAAACACTGATACAGTTAACAAAGTAGTGAGGGGTAAGTTACGGGTAGAAAAAGGAAATATTACGGGAATAAAACACAGACACAATTTATAAAGGGGGGAGGAAATGTTACGGGGATAAAACACAGATACAGTTTACAAAGGAATGAGGGGAAAGTTACAGGAATAAAAATTACCCAAAATTTATAAAGGCTTGAGGGAAATATTACCGGAATAAACCACAGACACAATTTATAAAGTAAAATGGAAAGGTTACGCGAATAAAACACACATACAATTTATAAAAAGCAAGGATAACTTTGGAGGAATAAAACGCAGACACAATTTAAAAAGGGTGGAGGAAATGTTACGGACATAAAACACAGATACAGTTTACAAAGGAGTGAGGGGAAAGTTACGGGAATAAAAAGGAAATATTACGGGAATAAAACACAGACACAATTTATAAAGTGGGGAGGAAATGTTATGGAAATAAAACACAGATGCAGTTTACAAAGGAGTGAGGGGAAAGTTACGGGAATAAAAAGGAAATTACGGGAATAAAACACAGACATAATTTAAATAGGGGGAGGAACTGTAACGGGAATAAAACACAGATACATTTTTCAAAGGAGTGTGGAGAAAGTTAGGGGAATAAAAAGGAAATATTACGGGAATAAAACACAGACACAATTTAAACAGGGGGGTGGAAATGTTACGGGAATAAAACACAGATACAGTTTACAAAGGAGTGAGGGGAAAGTTACGGGAATAGAAAATACCCAAAATTTATAAAGGAGCGAGTAGAATATTATGTGAATAAAACACAGATACTATTTATTTAAAACGTGAGGGAAACATTACGGGAATAAAACTCAGACACAATTTAAATAGGGGGGTGGAAATGTTATGGGAATAAAAAACAGATACAGTTAACAAAGGAGTGATGGGAAAGTTACGGGAATAAAAAGGAAATATTACGGGAATAAAACACAGACACAATTTAAACAGGGGGGATGAAATGTTGCGGAATAAAACACAGATACAGTTTACAAAGGAGTGAGGGGAAGGTTACGGGAATAAAAAGGAAAAATTACGGGAATAAAACACAGTCACAATTTAAGTAGGGGAGGAAATGTTACGGGAATAAAACACAGATACAGTTTACAAATGAGTTAGGGTAAAGTTACGGGAATAAAACGGAATTATTACGGGAATAAAACACAGACACAATTTAAATAGGGGGAGCAACTGTTACGGGGATAAAACACAGATACAGTTTACAAAGGAGTGAGGGGAAAATTACGGGAATAGAAAATACCCAAAATTTATAAAGGAGCGAGTAGAACATTATCTGAATATAACACAGATACTATTTATTAAAACGTGAGGGAAATATTACGGGAATAAAACTCAGACACAATTTAAATAGGGGGGTGGAAATGTTATGGGAATAAACCACAGATACAGTTTACAAAGGAGTGATGGGAAAGTTACGGGAATAAAAAGGAAATATTACGGGAATAAAACACAGACACAATTTATAAAGTGGGGAGGAAATGTTATGGAAATAAAACACAGATGCAGTTTACAAAGGAGTGAGGGGAAAGTTACGGGAATAAAAAGGAAATTACGGGAATAAAACACAGACATAATTTAAATAGGGGGAGGAAATGTAACGGGAATAAAACACAGATACATTTTTCAAAGGAGTGTGGAGAAAGTTAGGGGAATAAAAAGGAAATATTACGGGAATAAAACACAGACACAATTTAAACAGGGGGGTGGAAATGTTACGGGAATAAAACACAGATACAGTTTACAAAGGAGTGCGGGGAAAGTTACGGGAATAGAAAGGAAATATTACGGGAATAAAACACAAACACAATTTAAATAGTGGGGAGGAAATGTTACGGACATAAAGCACAGATACAGTTTACAAAGGAGTGAGGGGAAAGTTAGGGGAATAAAACGGAAATATTACGGGAATAAAGCACAGACACAATTTAAATAGGGGGAGGAAATGTTACGGGAATAAAACAGAGATACAGTTTACAAGGGAGTGAGGGGAAAGTTACCGGAAAAAAAAAGGAAATCTTCTTTGGCTTGGCTTCGCGGACGAAGATTTATGGAGGGGGTAAAAGTCCACTTCAGCTGCAGGCTCGTTTGTGGCTCACAAGTCCGATGCGGGACAGGCAGACACGATTGCAGCGGTTGCAAGGGAAAATTGGTTGGTTGGGGTTGGGTGTTGGGTTTTTCCTCCTTTGCCTTTTGTCAGTGAGGTGGGCTCTGCGGTCTTCTTCAAAGGAGGTTGCTGCCCGCCAAACTGTGAGGCGCCAAGATGCACGGTTTGAGGCGTTATCAGCCCACTGGCGGTGGTCAATGTGACAGGCACCAAGAGATTTCTTTAGGCAGTCCTTGTACCTTTTTATTGGTGCACCTCTGTCACGGTGGCCAGTGGAGAGCTCGCCATACAACACGATCTTGGGAAGGCGATGGTCCTCCATTCTGGAGACGTGACCCATCCAGCGCAGCTGGATCTTCAGCAGCGTGGACTCGATGCTGTCGACCTCTGCAATCTCGAGTACTTCGACGTTAGGGGTGTAAGCGCTCCAATTGATGTTGAGGATGGAGCGGAGACAACGCTGGTGGAAGCGTTCTAGGAGCCGTAGGTGGTGCCGGTAGAGGACCCATGATTCGGAGCCGAACAGGAGTGTGGGTATGACAACGGTTCTGTATACGCTTATCTTTGTGAGGTTTTTCAGTTGGTTGTTTTTCCAGACTCTTTTGTGTAGTTTTCCAAAATGGAAAGATAACGGGAATAAAACACAAACACAATTTAAATATGGGGGAGGAAATGTTCTGGGAATAAAACACAGATACAGTTTACAAAGGAGTGAGGAGAAAGTTACCGGGAATAGAAAATACCCAATATTTATAAAGGAGCGAGTAGAATATTATCTGAATGAAACACAGATACTATTTATTAAAACGTGAGGGAAATATTACAGGAATAAAACTCAGACACAATTTGAATGGGGGGGAGGAAATTTTACGGGAATAAAACACAGATACAGTTTACAAAGGAGTGATGGGAAAGTTACGGGAATAAAAAGGAAATATTACGGGAATAAAACACAGACACAATTTAAATAGGGGGAGGAAATGTTACGGGAATAAAGCACAGATACAGTTAACAAAGGAGTTAGGAGAAAGTTAGGGAAATAAAAAGGAAATATAACGGGAATAAAACACAAACACAATTTAAATAGGGGGGAGGAAATGTTACGGGAATAAAACACAGATACAGTTTACAAAGGAGTGTGGAGAAAGTTAGGGTAATAAAAAGGAAATAAAACACAGACACAATTTAAACAGGGGGGTGGAAATATTACGGGAATAAAACAGATACAGTTTACAAAGGAGTGAGGGGAAAGTTACGGCAATAAAAAGGAAACATTACGGGAATAAAACACAAACACAATTTAAATAGGGGGAGGAAATGTTACGGGAATAAAACACAGATACAGTTTACAAAGGAGTGAGGAGAAAGTTAGGGGACTAAAATGGAAATATGACGGGAATAAAACACAGACACAATTTAAATAGGGGGAGCAACTGTTACGGGAATAAAACACAGATACAGTTTACAAAGGAGTGAGGGGAAAGTTACGGGAATAGAAAATACCCAAAATTTATAAAGGAGCGAGTAGAACATTATCTGAATAAAACACAGATACTATTTATTAAAACGTGAGGGAAATATTACGGAAATAAAACTCAGACAAAATTTAAATAGGGGGGAGGAAATGTTACGGGAATAAAACACAGATACAGTTTACAAAGGAGTGAGGGGAAAGTTACGGGAATAAAAAGGAAATATTACGGGAATAAAACACAGACACAATTTAAATAAGGGGGAGGAAATGTTACGGGAATAAAACACAGATACAGTTTACAAAGGAGTGAGGGGAAAGTTAGGGGAATAAAACGGAAATATTACGGGAATAAAACACAGTCACAATTTAAATAGGGGGAGGAAATGTTACGGGAATAAAACACAGATACAATTTACAAAGGAGTGAGGGTAAAGTTACGGGAATAAAACGGAATTATTACGGGAAAAAACACAGAAACAATTTAAATAGGGGGAGCAACTGTTACGGGAATAAAACACAGATACAGTTTACAAAGGAGTGAGGGGAAAGTTACGGGAATAGAAAATACCCAAAATTTATAAAGGAGCGAGTAGAACATTATCTGAATGAAAAACAGATACTATTTATTAAAACGTGAGGGAAATATTACGTGAATAAAACTCAGACACAATTTAAATAGGGGGGTGGAAATGTTATGGGAATAAAACACAGATAGAGTTTACAAAGGAGTGATGGGAAAGTTACGGGAATAAAAAGGAAATATTACGGGAATAAAACACAGACACAATTTAAACATGGGGGATGAAATGTTGCGGAATAAAACACAGATACAGTTTACAAAGGAGTGAGGGGAAAGTTACGGGAATAAAAAGGAAATATTACGGGAATAAAACACAGTCACAATTTAAATAGGGGGAGGAAATGTTACGGAAATAAAACACAGATACAGTTTACAAAGGAGTGTGGAGAATGTTAGGGGAATAAAAAGGAAATATTACGGGAATAAAACACAGATACTATTTATTAAAACGTGAGGGATATATTACGGGAATAAAAGTCAGACACAATTTAAATAGGGGGGAGGAAATGTTACGAGAATAAAACACTGATACAGTTTACAAAGGAGTGAGGGGAAAATTACGGGAAAAAAAGGAAATATTACGGGAATAAAACACAGACACAATTTAAATAGGGCGGAGGAAATGTTACGGACATAAAACACAGATACAGTTTACAAAGGAGTGAGGGGAAAGTTACGGGAATAAAAAGGAAATATTACGGGAATAAAACACAGACACAATTTATAAAGTGGGGAGGAAATGTTATGGGAATAAAACACAGATGCAGTTTACAAAGGAGTGAGGGGAAAGTTACGGCAATAAAAAGGAAATATTACGGGAATAAAACACAGACATAATTTAAATAGGGGGAGGAAATGTAACGGGAATAAAACACAGATACATTTTTCAAAGGAGTGTGGAGAAAGTTAGGGGAATAAAAAGGAAATATTACGGGAATAAAACACAGACACAATTTAAACAGGGGGGTGGAAATGTTACTGGAATAAAACAAATACAGTTTACAAAGGAATGAGGGGAATGTTACGGGAATAGAAAACACCCAAAATTTATAAAGGAGCGTGTAGAACATTATCGGAATAAAACACAGATACTATTTTAAAACGTGAGGGAAACATTACGGGAATAAAACTCAGACACAATTTAAATGGGGGGGAGGAAATGTTACGGGAATAAAACACAGATACAGTTTACAAAGGAGTGAGGGGAAAGTTAGGGGTATAAAACGGAAATATTACGGGAATAAATCACAGACACAATTTAAATAGGGGGAGGAAATGTTACGGGAATAAAACACAGATACAGTTTACAATGGAGTGAGGAGAAAGTTAGGGGACTAAAATGGAAATATAACGGGAATAAAACACAAACACAATTTAAATAGGGGGGAGGAAATGTTACGGGAATAAAACACAGATACAGTTTACAAAGGAGTGAGGAGAATGTTACCGGGATTAGAAAATACCCAAAATTTATAAAGGAGCGAGTAGAACATTATCTGAATAAAACACAGATACTATTTATTAAAACGTGAGGGAAATATTACGAGAATAAAACTCAGACACAATTTGAATGGGGGGAGGAAATTTTACGGGAAAAAAACACAGATACAGTTTAGAAAGAAGTGAGGGGAAAGTTACGGTTATAAAAAGGAAATATTACGGGAATAAAACACAAACACAATTTTAATAGGGGGGGAGGAAATGTTACGGGAATAAAACACAGATACAGTTTACAAAGGAGTGAGGGGAAAGTTACGGGAATAAAAATTACCCAAAATTTATAAAGGCTTGAGGGAAATATTACCGGAATAAACCACAGACACAATTTATAAAGGAAAATGGAAAAGTTACGCGAATAAAACACACATACAATTAATAAAAAGCAAGGATAACTTTGGAGGAATAAAACGCAGACACAATTTAAAAAGGGTGGAGGAAATGTTACGGACATAAAACACAGATACAGTTTACAAAGGAGTGAGGGGAAAGTTACGGGAATAAAAAGGAAATACTACGGGAATAAAACACAGACACAATTTATAAAGTGGGGAGGAAATGTTATGGAAATAAAACACAGATGCAGTTTACAAAGGAGTGAGGGGAAAGTTACGGGAATAAAAAGGAAATTACGGGAATAAAACACAGACATAATTTAAATAGGGGGAGGAAATGTAACGGGAATAAAACACAGATACATTTTTCAAAGGAGTGTGGAGAAAGTTAGGGGAATAAAAAGGAAATATTACGGGAATAAAACACAGACAGAATTTAAACAGGGGGGTGGAAATGTTACGGGAATAAAACAGATACAGTTTACAAAGTAGTGAGGGGAATGTTACGGGAATAGAAAATACCCAAAATTTATAAAGGAGCATGTAGAACATTATCTGAATAAAACACAGATACTATTTATTAAAACGTTAGGGAAATATTACGGGAATAAAAGTCAGACACAATTTAAATAGGGGGGAGGAAATGTTACGAGAATAAAACACTGATACAGTTTACAAAGGAGTGAGGGGTATGTTACAGGAATAAAAAGGAAATATTACGGGAATAAAACACAGACACAATTTAAATAGGGGGAGGAAATGTTACGGGAATAAAACACAGATACAGTTTACAAAGGAGTGCGGGGAAAGTTACGGGAATAGAAAGGAAATATTACGGGAATAAAACACAAACACAATTTAAATAGTGGGGAGGAAATGTTACGGACATAAAGCACAGATACAGTTTACAAAGGAGTGAGGGGAAAGTTAGGGGAATAAAACGGAAATATTACGGGAATAAAACACAGACACAATTTAAATAGGGGGAGGAAATGTTACGGGAATAAAACAGAGATACAGTTTACAAGGGAGTGAGGGGAAAGTTACGGGAAAAAAAAGGAAATCTTCTTTGGCTTGGCTTCGCGGACGAAGATTTATGGAGGGGGTAAAAGTCCACTTCAGCTGCAGGCTCGTTTGTGGCTCACAAGTCCGATGCGCGCAGGCAGACACGATTGCAGCGGTTGCAAGGGAAAATTGGTTGGTTGGGGTTGGGTGTTGGGTTTTTCCTCCTTTGCTTTTGTCAGTGAGGTGGGCTCTGCGGTTTTCTTCAAAGGAGGTTGCTGCCCGCCAAACTGTGAGTCGCCAAGATGCACGGTTTGAGCCGTTATCAGCCCACTGGCGGTGGTCAATGTGGCAGGCACCAAGAGATTTCTTTAGGTAGTCCTTGTACCTTTTTTTTGGTGCACCTCTGTCACGGTGGCCAGTGGAGAGCTCGCCATACAACACGATCTTGGGAAGGCGATGGTCCTCCATTCTGGAGACGTGACCCATCCAGCGCAGCTGGATCTTCAGCTGCGTGGACTCGATGCTGTCGACATCTGCAATCTCGAGTACTTCGACGTTAGGGGTGTAAGCGCTCCAATGGATGTTGAGGATGGACCGGAGACAACGCTGGTGGAAGCGTTCTAGGAGCCGTAGGTGGTGCCGGTAGAGGACCCATGATTCGGAGCCGAACAGGAGTGTGGGTATGACAACGGTTCTGTATACGCTTATCTTTGTGAGGTTTTTCAGTTGGTTGTTTTTCCAGACTCTTTTGTGTAGTCTTCCAAAATAGAAAGATAACGGGAATAAAACACAAACACAATTTAATTATGGGGGAGGAAATGTTCTGGGAATAAAACACAGATACAGTTTACAAAGGAGTGAGGAGGAAGTTACCGGGAATAGAAAATACCCAATATTTATAAAGGAGCGAGTAGAATATTATCTGAATGAAACACAGATACTATTTATTAAAACGTGAGGGAAATATTACGGGAATAAAACTCAGACACAATTTGAATGGGGGGAGGAAATTTTACGGGAATAAAACACAGATACAGTTTACAAAGGAGTGAGGGGAAAGTTACGGGAATAAAAAGGAAATATTACGGGAATAAAACACAGACACAATTTAAATAGGGGGAGTAAATGTTACGGGAATAAAGCACAGATACAGTTAACAAAGGAGTGAGGAGAAAGTTAGGGAAATAAAAAGGAAGTATAACGGGAATAAAACACAAATACAATTTAAATAGGGGGGAGGAAAATTACGGGAATAAAACACAGATACAGTTTACAAAGGAGTGTGGAGAAAGTTAGGGTAATAAAAAGGAAATAAAACACAGACACAATTTAAACAGGGGGGTGGAAATATTACGTGAATAAAACAGATACAGTTTACAAAGGAGTGAGGGGAAAGTTACGGGAATAAAAAGGAAATATTACGGGAATAACACACAGACACAATTTAAATAAGGGTGAGGAAATGTTACGGGAATAAAACACAGATACAGTTTACAAAGGAGTGTGGAGAAAGTTAGGGTAATAAAAAGGAAATAAAACACAGACACAATTTAAACAGGGGGGTGGAAATATTACGTGAATAAAACAGATACAGTTTACAAAGGAGTGAGGGGAAAGTTACGGGAATAAAAAGGAAATATTACGGGAATAACACACAGACACAATTTAAATAAGGGTGAGGAAATGTTACGGGAATAAAACACAGACAGAGTTTACAAAGGAGTGATGGGAAAGTTACGGGAATAAAAAGGAAATATTACGGGAATAAAACACAGACACAATTTAAATAGGGGGAGTAAATGTTACGGGAATAAAGCACATATACAGTTAACAAAGGAGTGAGGAGAAAGTTAGGGAAATAAAAAGGAAGTATAACGGGAATAAAACACAAATACAATTTAAATAGGGGGGAGGAAAATTACGGGAATAAAACACAGATACAGTTTACAAAGGAGTGTGGAGAAAGTTAGGGTAATAAAAAGGAAATAAAACACAGACACAATTTAAACAGGGGGGTGGAAATATTACGTGAATAAAACAGATACAGTTTACAAAGGAGTGAGGGGAAAGTTACGGGAATAAAAAGGAAATATTACGGGAATAACACACAGACACAATTTAAATAAGGGTGAGGAAATGTTACGGGAATAAAACACAGACAGAGTTTACAAAGGAGTGATGGGAAAGTTACGGGAATAAAAAGGAAATATTACGGGAATAAAACACAGACACAATTTAAACATGGGGGATGAAATGTTGCGGAATAAAACACAGATACAGTTTACAAAGGAGTGAGGGGAAAGTTACGGGAATAAAAAGGAAATATTACGGGAATAAAACACAGTCACAATTTAAATAGGGGGAGGAAATGTTACGGAAATAAAACACAGATACAGTTTACAAAGGAGTGTGGAGAATGTTAGGGGAATAAAAAGGAAATATTACGGGAATAAAACACAGATACTATTTTTTAAAACGTGAGGGATATATTACGGGAATAAAAGTCAGACACAATTTAAATAGGGGGGAGGAAATGTTACGAGAATAAAACACTGATACAGTTTACAAAGGAGTGAGGGGAAAATTACTGGAAAAAAAGGAAATATTACGGGAATAAATCACAGACACAATTTAAATAGGGCGGAGGAAATGTTACTTACATAAAACACAGATACAGTTTACAAAGGAGTGAGGGGAAAGTTACTGGAATAAAAAGGAAATATTTCGGGAATAAAACACAGACACAATTTATAAAGTGGGGAGGAAATGTTATGGGAATAAAACACAGATGCAGTTTACAAAGGAGTGAGGGGAAAGTTACGGCAATAAAAAGGAAATATTACGGGAATAAAACACAGACATAATTTAAATAGGGGGAGGAAAGGTAACGGGAATAAAACACAGATACATTTTTCAAAGGTGTGTGGAGAAAGTTAGGGGAATAAAAAGGAAATATTACGGGAATAAAACACAGACACAATTTAAACAGGGGGGTGGAAATGTTACTGGAATAAAACAAATACAGTTTACAAAGGAGTGAGGGGAATGTTACGGGAATAGAAAACACCCAAAATTTATAAAGGAGCGTGTAGAACATTATCGGAATAAAACACAGATACTATTTTAAAACGTGAGGGAAATATTACGGGAATAAAACTCAGACACAATTTAAATAGAGGGGAGGAAATGTTACGGGAATAAAACACAGATACAGTTTACAAAGGAGTGAGGGGAAAGTTATGGGAAAAAAAAAAGTAATATTACGGGAATAAAACACAGACACAATTTAAATAGGGGGGAGGAAATGTTACGGGAATAAAACACAGATACAGTTTACAAAGGAGTGAGGGGAAAGTTAAGGGAATAAAAATGAAATATTACGGGAATAAAACACAGACACAATTTAAACAGGGGGGAGGAAATGTTGCGGAATAAAACACCGATACAGTTTACAAAGGAGTGTGGAGAAAGTTAGGGGAATAAAAAGGAAATATTACGGGAATAAAACACAGACACAATTTAAACAGGGGGGTATTAACGTTACGGGAATAAAACAGATACAGTTTACAAAGGAGAGAGTGGAATGATACGGGAATAGAAAATACCCAAAATTTATAAAGGAGCGTTTAGAACATTATCTGAATAAAACACAGATACTATTTATTAAAACGTGAGGGAAATATTACGGGAATAAAACACAAACACAATTTAAATAGGGGGGTGGAAATGTTACGAGAATAAAACACTGATACAGTTTACAAAGGAGTGAGGGGAAAGTTACGGGAAAAAAAGGAAATATTACGGGAATAAAACCCAAACACAATTTAAATAGGGGGGAGGAAATGTTACGGGAATAAAACACAGATACAGTTTACAAAGGAGTGAGGGGAAAGTTACGGGAATAGAAAATACCCAAAATTTATAAAGGAGCGAGTAGAACATTATCTGAATATAACACAGATACTATTTATTAAAACGTGAGGGAAATATTACGGGAATAAAACTCAGACACAATTTAAATAGGGGGGAGGAAATGTTACGGGAATAAAACACAGATACAGTTTACAAAGGAGTGAGGGGAAAGTTACGGGAATAAAAAGGAAATATTACGGGAATAAAACACAGACACAATTTAAACAGGGGGGAGGAAATGTTGTGGAATAAAACACAGATACAGTTTACAAAGGAGTGAGTGGAAAGTTAGGGGAATAAAACGGAAATATTACGGGAATAAAACACAGTCGCAATTTAAATAGGGGGAGGAAATGTTACGGGAATAAAACACAGATACAGTTTACAAAGGAGTGAGGGTAAAGTTACGGGAATAAAACGGAATTGTTACGGGAATAAAACACAGACACAATTTAAATAGGGGGAGCAACTGTTACGGGAATAAAACACAGATACAGTTTACAAAGGAGTGAGGGGAAAGTTACGGGAATAGAAAATACCCAAAATTTATAAAGGAGCGAGTAGAACATTATCTGAATAAAACAGAGATACTATTTATTAAAACGCGAGGGAAATATTACGGGAATAAAACTCAGACACAATTTAAATAGGGGGATGGAAATGTTATTGGAATAAAACACAGATACAGTTTACAAAGGAGTGATGGGAAAGTTACGGGAATAAAAAGGAAATATTACGGGAATAAAACACAGACACAATTTAAACAGGGGGGATGAAATGTTGCGGAATAAAACACAGATACAGTTTACAAAGGAGTGAGGGGAAAGTTACGGGAATAAAAAGGAAATATTACGGGAATAAAACACGGTCAAAATTTAAATAGGGTGAGGAAATGTTACGGGAATAAAACACCGATACAGCTTACAAATGAGTGGGGGTAAAGTTACGGGAATAAAACGAAATTATTACGGGAATAAAACTCAGACACAATTTAAAGAGGGGGAGCAACTGTTACGGGAATAAAACACAGATACACTTTACAAAGGAGTGAGGGGAAACTTCCGGGAATAGAAAATACCCAAAATTTATAAAGGAGCGAGTAGAACATTATCTGAATAAAACACAGATACTATTTATTAAAACGTAAGGGAAATATTACGGGAATAAAACTCAGACACAATTTAAATAGGGGGTTGGAAATTTTATGGGAATAAAACACAGATACAGTTTACAAAGGAGTGATGGGAAAGTTACGGGAATAAAAAGGAAATATTACGGGAATAAAACACAGACACAATTTAAACAGGGGGGATGAAATGTTGCGGAATAAAACACTGATACAGTTAACAAAGGAGTGAGGGGAAAGTTACGGGAAAAAAAGGAAATATTACGGGAATAAAACACAGACACAATCTAAATAGGGGGAGGAAAGGTTACGGGAATAAAACACAGATACAGTTTACAAACGAGTGAGGGGAAAGTTAGGGGAATAAAACGGAAATATTACGGGAATAAAACACAGACACAATTTAAATAGGGGGAGGGAATGTTACGGGAATAAAACACAGATACAGTTAACAAAGGAGTGAGGGGTAAGTTACGGGAAGAAAAAGGAAATATTACGGGAATAAAACACAGACACAATTTATAAAGGGGGGATGAAATGTTACGGGGATAAAACACAGATACAGTTTACAAAGGAATGAGGGGAAAGTTACAGGAATAAAAATTACCCAAAATTTATAAAGGCTTGAGGGAAATATTAACGGAATAAACCACAGACACAATTTATAAAGGAAAATGGAAAAGTTACGCGAATAAAACACACATACAATTTATAATAAGCAAGATAACTTTAGAGGAATAAAACGCAGACACAATTTAACAAGGGCGGAGGAAATGTTACGGACATAATACACAGATACAGTTTACAAAGGAGTGAGGGGAAAGTTACGGGAATAAAAAGGAAATATTACGGGAATAAAACACAGACACAATTTATAAAGTGGGGAGGAAATGTTATGGGAATAAAACACAGATGCAGTTTACAAAGGAGTGAGGGGAAAGTTACGGGAATAAAAAGGAAATATTACGGGAATAAAACACAAACACAATTTAAATAGGGGGGGAGGAAATGTTACGGGAATAAAACACAGATACAGTTTACAAAGGAGTGAGGGGAAAGTTACGGGAATAGAAAATACCCAAAATTTATAAAGGAGCGAGTAGAACATTATCTGAATAAAACACAGATACTATTTATTAAAACGTGAGGGAAATATTACGGGAATAAAACTCAGACACAATTTAAATAGGGGGGAGGAAATGTTACGGGAATAAAACACAGATACAGTTTACAAAGGAGTGAGGGGAAAGTTACGGGAATAGAAAATACCCAAAATTTATAAAGGAGCGAGTAGAACATTATCTGAATAAAACAGAGATACTATTTATTAAAACGCGAGGGAAATATTACGGGAATAAAACTCAGACACAATTTAAATAGGGGGATGGAAATGTTATTGGAATAAAACACAGATACAGTTTACAAAGGAGTGATGGGAAAGTTACGGGAATAAAAAGGAAATATTACGGGAATAAAACACAGACACAATTTAAACAGGGGGGATGAAATGTTGCGGAATAAAACACAGATACAGTTTACAAAGGAGTGAGGGGAAAGTTACGGGAATAAAAAGGAAATATTACGGGAATAAAACACGGTCAAAATTTAAATAGGGTGAGGAAATGTTACGGGAATAAAACACCGATACAGCTTACAAATGAGTGGGGGTAAAGTTACGGGAATAAAACGAAATTATTACGGGAATAAAACTCAGACACAATTTAAAGAGGGGGAGCAACTGTTACGGGAATAAAACACAGATACACTTTACAAAGGAGTGAGGGGAAACTTCCGGGAATAGAAAATACCCAAAATTTATAAAGGAGCGAGTAGAACATTATCTGAATAAAACACAGATACTATTTATTAAAACGTAAGGGAAATATTACGGGAATAAAACTCAGACACAATTTAAATAGGGGGTTGGAAATTTTATGGGAATAAAACACAGATACAGTTTACAAAGGAGTGATGGGAAAGTTACGGGAATAAAAAGGAAATATTACGGGAATAAAACACAGACACAATTTAAACAGGGGGGATGAAATGTTGCGGAATAAAACACTGATACAGTTAACAAAGGAGTGAGGGGAAAGTTACGGGAAAAAAAGGAAATATTACGGGAATAAAACACAGACACAATCTAAATAGGGGGAGGAAAGGTTACGGGAATAAAACACAGATACAGTTTACAAACGAGTGAGGGGAAAGTTAGGGGAATAAAACGGAAATATTACGGGAATAAAACACAGACACAATTTAAATAGGGGGAGGGAATGTTACGGGAATAAAACACAGATACAGTTAACAAAGGAGTGAGGGGTAAGTTACGGGAAGAAAAAGGAAATATTACGGGAATAAAACACAGACACAATTTATAAAGGGGGGATGAAATGTTACGGGGATAAAACACAGATACAGTTTACAAAGGAATGAGGGGAAAGTTACAGGAATAAAAATTACCCAAAATTTATAAAGGCTTGAGGGAAATATTAACGGAATAAACCACAGACACAATTTATAAAGGAAAATGGAAAAGTTACGCGAATAAAACACACATACAATTTATAATAAGCAAGATAACTTTAGAGGAATAAAACGCAGACACAATTTAACAAGGGCGGAGGAAATGTTACGGACATAATACACAGATACAGTTTACAAAGGAGTGAGGGGAAAGTTACGGGAATAAAAAGGAAATATTACGGGAATAAAACACAGACACAATTTATAAAGTGGGGAGGAAATGTTATGGGAATAAAACACAGATGCAGTTTACAAAGGAGTGAGGGGAAAGTTACGGGAATAAAAAGGAAATATTACGGGAATAAAACACAAACACAATTTAAATAGGGGGGGAGGAAATGTTACGGGAATAAAACACAGATACAGTTTACAAAGGAGTGAGGGGAAAGTTACGGGAATAGAAAATACCCAAAATTTATAAAGGAGCGAGTAGAACATTATCTGAATAAAACACAGATACTATTTATTAAAACGTGAGGGAAATATTACGGGAATAAAACTCAGACACAATTTAAATAGGGGGGAGGAAATGTTACGGGAATAAAACACAGATACAGTTTACAAAGGAGTGAAGGGAAAGTTACGGGAATAAAAAGGAAATATTACGGGAATAAAACACAGACACAATTTAAACGGGGGGAGGAAATGTTGCGGAATAAAACACAGATACAGTTTACAAAGGAGTGAGTGGAAAGTTAGGGGAATAAAACGGAAATATTACGGGAATGAAACACAGTCACAATTTAAATAGGGGGAGGAAATGTTACGGGAATAAAACACAGATACAATTTACAAAGGACTGAGGGTAAAGTTACGGGAATAAAACGGAATTATTACGGGAATAAAACACAGACACAATTTAAATAGGGGGAGCAACTGTTACGGGAATAAAACACAGATACAGTTTACAAAGGAGTGAGGGGAAAGTTACGGGAATAGAAAATACCCAAAATTTATAAAGGAGCGAGTAGAACATTATCTGAATAAAACACAGATACTATTTATTAAAACGTGAGGGAAATATTACGGGAATAAAACTCAGACACAATTTAAATAGGGGGGTGGAAATGTTATGGGAATAAAACACAGATACAGTTTACAAAGGAGTGATGGGAAAGTTACGGGAATAAAAAGGAAATATTACGGGAATAAAACACAGACACAATTTAAACAGGGGGGATGAAATGTTGCGGAATAAAACACAGATACAGTTTACAAAGGAGTAATGGGAAAGTTACGGGAATAGAAAACACCCAAAATTTATAAAGGAGCGTGTAGAACATTATCGGAATAAAACACAGATACTATTTATTAAAACGTGAGGGAAATATTACGGGAATAAAACTCAGACACAATTTAAATAGCGGGGAGGAAATGTTACGTGAATAAAACACAGATACAGTTTACAAAGGAGTGAGGGGAAAGTTACGGGAATAAAAAGGAAATATTACGGGAATAAAACACAGACACAATTTAAACAGGGCGGAGGAAATGTTGCGGAATAAAACACAGATACAGTTTACAAAGGAGTGAGGGGAAAGTTAGGGGTATAAAACGGAAATATAACGGGAATAAAACACAAACACAATTTACATAGGGGGGAGGAAATGTTACGGGAATAAAACACAGATACAGTTTACAAAGGAGTGAGGAGTAAGTTACCGTGAATAGAAAATACCCAAAATTTATAAAGGAGCGAGTAGAACATTATCTGAATAAAACACAGATACTATTTATTAAAACGTGAGGGAAATATTACGGGAATAAAACTCAGACACACTTTAAACAGGGGTGAGGAAATGTTGCGGAATAAAACACAGATACAGTTTACAAAGGAGTGAGTGGAAAGTTAGGGGAATAAAACGGAAATATTACGGGAATAAAACACAGTCACAATTTAAATAGGGGGAGGAAATGTTACGGGAATAAAACACAGATACAATTTACAAAGGAGTGAGGGTAAAGTTACGGGAATAAAACTGAGTTATTACGGGAATAAAACACAGACACAATTTAAATAGGGGGAGCAACTGTTACGGGAATAAAACACAGATACAGTTTACAAAGGAGTGAGGGGAAAGTTACGGGAATAGAAAATACCCAAAATTTATAAAGGAGCGAGAAGAACATTATCTGAATAAAACACAGATACTATTTGTTAAAACGTGAGGGAAACATTACGGGAATAAAACTCAGACACAATTTAAATAGGGGGGAGGAAATGTTACGGGAATAAAACACAGATACAGTTTACAAAGGAGTGAGGGGAAAGTTACGGGAATAAAAAGGAAATATTACGGGAATAAAACACAGACACAATTTAAACAGGGGGGAGGAAATGTTGCGGAATAAAACACAGATACAGTTTACAAAGGAGTGAGTGGAACGTTAGGGGAATAAAACGGAAATATTACGGGAATAAAACACAGTCACAATTTAAATATGGGGAGGAAAGGTTACGGGAATAAAAACCAGATACAATTTACAAAGGAGTGAGGGTAAAGTTACGGGAATAAAACGGAATTATTACGGGAATAAAACACAGACACAATTTAAATAGGGGGAACAACTGTTACGGGAATAAAACACAGATACAGTTTACAAAGGAGTGAGGGGAAAGTTACGGGAATAGAAAATACCCAAAATTTATAAAGGAGCGAGTAGAACATTATCTGAATAAAACACAGATACTATTTATTAAAACGTGAGGGAAATATTACGGGAATAAAACTCAGACACAATTTAAATAGGGAGTGGAAATGTTATGGGAATAAAACACAGATACAGTTTACAAAGGAGTGATGGGAAAGTTACGGGAATAAAAAGGAAATATTACGGGAATAAAACATAGACACAATTTATAAAGGGGGGATGAAATGTTACGGGGATAAAACACAGATACAGTTTACAAAGGAATGAGGGGAAAGTTACAGGAATAAAAATTACCCAAAATTTATAAAGGCTTGAGCGAAATATTACCGGAATAAACCACAGACAAAATTTATAAAGGAAAATGGAAAAGTTACGCGAATAAAACACACATACAATTCATAAAAAGCAAGGATAACTTTAGAGGAATAAAACGCAGACACAATTTAAAAAGGGCGGAGGAAATGTTACGGACATAATACACAGATACAGTTTACAAAGGAGTGAGGGGAAAGTTACGGGAATAAAAAGGAAATATTACGGGAATAAAACACAGACACAATTTATAAAGTGGGGAGGAAATGTTATGGGAATAAAACACAGATGCAGTTTACAAAGGAGTGAGGGGAAAGTTACGGGAATAAAAGGGAAATATTACGGGAATAAAACCCAAACACAATTTAAATAGGGGGAGGAAATGTTACGGGAATAAAACACAGATACAGTCTACAAATGAGTGAGGGTAAAGTTACGGGAATAAAACGAAATTATTACGGGAATAAAACTCAGACACAATTTAAATAGGGGGAGCAACTGTTACGGGAATAAAACACAGATACAGTTTACAAAGGAGTGAGGGGATAGTCACGGGAATAGAAAATACCCAAAATTTATAAAGGAGCGAGTAGAACATTATCTGAATAAAACACAGATACTATTTATTAAAACGTGAGGTAAATATTACGGCAATAAAACTCAGATACAGTTTACAAAGGAGTGATGGGAAAGTTACGGGAATAAAAAGGAAATATTACGGGAATAAAACACAGACACAATTTAAACAGGGGGGATGAAATGTTGCGGAATAAAACACAGATACAGTTTACAAAGGAGTGAGGGGAAAGTTACGGGAATAAAAAGGAAATATTACGGGAATAAAACACAGTCAAAAATTAAATAGGGTGAGGAAATGTTACGGGAATAAAACACCGATACAGTTTACAAATGAGTGAGGGTAAAGTTACGGGAATAAAACGGAATTATTACGGGAATAAAACACAGACACAATTTAAAGAGGGGGAACAACTGTTACGGGAATAAAACACAGATACACTTTACAAAGGAGTGAGGGGAAACTTCCGGGAATAGAAAATACCCAAAATTTATAAAGGAGCGAGTAGAACATTATCTGAATAAAACACAGATACTATTTATTAAAACGTAAGGGAAATATTACGGGAATAAAACTCAGACACAATTTAAATAGGGGGGTGGAAATTTTATGGGAATAAAACACAGATACAGTTTACAAAGGAGTGATGGGAAAGTTACGGGAATAAAAAGGAAATATTACGGGAATAAAACACAGACACAATTTAAACAGGGGGGATGAAATGTTGCGGAATAAAACACTGATACAGTTAACAAAGGAGTGAGGGGAAAGTTACGGGAAAAAAAGGAAATATTACGGGAATAAAACACAGACACAATCTAAATATGGGGAGGAAAGGTTACGGGAATAAAACACAGATACAGTTTACAAACGAGTGAGGGGAAAGTTAGGGGAATAAAACGGAAATATTACGGGAATAAAACACAGACACAATTTAAATAGGGGGAGGGAATGTTACGGGAATAAAACACAGATACAGTTTACAAAGGAGTGAGGGGTAAGTTACGGGAAGAAAAAGGAAATATTACGGGAATAAAACACAGACACAATTTATAAAGGGGGGATGAAATGTTACGGGGATAAAACACAGATACAGTTTACAAAGGAATGAGGGGAAAGTTACAGGAATAAAAATTACCCAAAATTTATAAAGGCTTGAGGGAAATATTACCGGAATAAACCACAGACACAATTTATAAAGGAAAATGGAAAAGTTACGCGAATAAAACACACATACAATTTATAAAAAGCAAGGATAACTTTAGAGGAATAAAACGCAGACACAATTTAACAAGGGCGGAGGAAATGTTACGGACATAATACACAGATACAGTTTACAAAGGAGTGAGGGGAAAGTTACGGGAATAAAAAGGAAATATTACGGGAATAAAACACAGACACAATTTATAAAGTGGGGAGGAAATGTTATGGGAATAAAACACAGATGCAGTTTACAAAGGAGTGAGGGGAAAGTTACGGGAATAAAAAGGAAATATTACGGGAATAAAACACAAACACAATTTAAATAGGGGGGGAGGAAATGTTACGGGAATAAAACACAGATACAGTTTACAAAGGAGTGAGGGGAAAGTTACGGGAATAGAAAATACCCAAAATTTATAAAGGAGCGAGTAGAACATTATCTGAATAAAACACAGATACTATTTATTAAAACGTGAGGGAAATATTACGGGAATAAAACTCAGACACAATTTAAATAGGGGGGAGGAAATGTTATGGGAATAAAACACAGATACAGTTTACAAAGGAGTGAGGGGAAAGTTACGGGAATAAAAAGGAAATATTACGGGAATAAAACACAGACACAATTTAAACAGGGGGGAGGAAATGTTGCGGAATAAAACACAGATACAGTTTACAAAGGAGTGAGTGGAAAGTTAGGGGAATAAAACGGAAATATTACGGGAATGAAACACAGTCACAATTTAAATAGGGGGAGGAAATGTTACGGGAATAAAACACAGATACAATTTACAAAGGAGTGAGGGTAAAGTTACGGGAATAAAACGGAATTATTACGGGAATAAAACACAGACACAATTTAAATAGGGGGAGCAACTGTTACGGGAATAAAACACAGATACAGTTTAAAAAGGAGTGAGGGGAAAGTTACGGGAATAGAAAATACCCAAAATTTATAAAGGAGCGAGTAGAACATTATCTGAATAAAACACAGATACTATTTATTAAAACGTGAGGGAAATATTACGGGAATAAAACTCAGACACAATTTAAATAGGGGTGTGGAAATGTTATGGGAATAAAACACAGATACAGTTTACAAAGGAGTGATGGGAAAGTTACGGGAATAAAAAGGAAATATTACGGGAATAAAACACAGACACAATTTAAACAGGGGGGATGAAATGTTGCGGAATAAAACACAGATACAGTTTACAAAGGAGTAATGGGAAAGTTACGGGAATAGAAAACACCCAAAATTTATAAAGGAGTGTGTAGAACATTATCGGAATAAAACACAGATACTATTTATTAAAACGTGAGGGAAATATTACGGGAATAAAACTCAGACACAATTTAAATAGCGGGGAGGAAATGTTACGTGAATAAAACACAGATACAGTTTACAAAGGAGTGAGGGGAAAGTTACGGGAATAAAAAGGAAATATTACGGGAATAAAACACAGACACAATTTAAACAGGGCGGAGGAAATGTTGCGGAATAAAACACAGATACAGTTTACAAAGGAGTGAGGGGAAAGTTAGGGGTATAAAACGGAAATATAACGGGAATAAAACACAAACACAATTTACATAGGGGGGAGGAAATGTTACGGGAATAAAACACAGATACAGTTTACAAAGGAGTGAGGAGTAAGTTACCGGGAATAGAAAATACCCAAAAGTTATAAAGGAGCGAGTAGAACATTATCTGAATAAAACACAGATACTATTTATTAAAACGTGAGGGAAATATTACGGGAATAAAACTCAGACACAATTTAAACAGGGGTGAGGAAATGTTGTGGAATAAAACACAGATACAGTTTACAAAGGAGTGAGTGGAAAGTTAGGGGAATAAAACGGAAATATTACGGGAATAAAACACAGTAACAATTTAAATAGGGGGAGGAAATGTTACGGGAATAAAACACAGATACAATTTACAAAGGAGTGAGGGTAAAGTTACGGGAATAAAACGGAGTTATTACGGGAATAAAACACAGACACAATTTAAATAGGGGGAGCAACTGTTACGGGAATAAAACACAGATACAGTTTAAAAAGGAGTGAGGGGAAAGTTACGGGAATAGAAAATACCCAAAATTTATAAAGGAGCGAGTAGAACATTATCTGAATAAAACACAGATATTATTTATTAAAACGTGAGGGAAATATTACGGGAATAAAACTCAGACACAATTTAAATAGGGGTGTGGAAATGTTATGGGAATAAAACACAGATACAGTTTACAAAGGAGTGATGGGAAAGTTACGGGAATAAAAAGGAAATATTACGGGAATAAAACACAGACACAATTTAAACAGGGGGGATGAAATGTTGCGGAATAAAGCACAGATACAGTTTACAAAGGAGTAATGGGAAAGTTACGGGAATAGAAAACACCCAAAATTTATAAAGGAGCGTGTAGAACATTATCGGAATAAAACACAGATACTATTTATTAAAACGTGAGGGAAATATTACGGGAATAAAACTCAGACACAATTTAAATAGCGGGGAGGAAATGTTACGTGAATAAAACACAGATACAGTTTACAAAGGAGTGAGGGGAAAGTTACGGGAATAAAAAGGAAATATTACGGGAATAAAACACAGACACAATTTAAACAGGGCGGAGGAAATGTTGCGGAATAAAACACAGATACAGTTTACAAAGGAGTGAGGGGAAAGTTAGGGGTATAAAACGGAAATATAACGGGAATAAAACACAAACACAATTTACATAGGGGGGAGGAAATGTTACGGGAATAAAACACAGATACAGTTTACAAAGGAGTGATGGGAAAGTTACGGGAATAAAATGGAAATATTACGGGAATAAAACACAGACACAATTTAAATAGGGGGAGTAAATGTTACGGGAATAAAGCACATATACAGTTAACAAAGGAGTGAGGAGAAAGTTAGGGAAATAAAAAGGAAGTATAACGGGAATAAACACAAATACAATTTAAATAGGGGGGAGGAAAATTACGGGAATAAAACACAGATACAGTTTACAAAGGAGTGTGGAGAAAGTTAGGGTAATAAAAAGGAAATAAAACACAGACACAATTTAAACAGGGGGGTGGAAATATTACGTGAATAAAACAGATACAGTTTACAAAGGAGTGAGGGGAAAGTTACGGGAATAAAAAGGAAATATTACGGGAATAACACACAGACACAATTTAAATAAGGGTGAGGAAATGTTACGGGAATAAAACACAGACAGAGTTTACAAAGGAGTGATGGGAAAGTTACGGGAATAAAAAGGAAATATTACGGGAATAAAACACAGACACAATTTAAACATGGGGGATGAAATGTTGCGGAATAAAACACAGATACAGTTTACAAAGGAGTGAGGGGAAAGTTACGGGAATAAAAAGGAAATATTACGGGAATAAAACACAGTCACAATTTAAATAGGGGGAGGAAATGTTACGGAAATAAAACACAGATACAGTTTACAAAGGAGTGTGGAGAATGTTAGGGGAATAAAAAGGAAATATTACGGGAATAAAACACAGATACTATTTTTTAAAACGTGAGGGATATATTACGGGAATAAAAGTCAGACACAATTTAAATAGGGGGGAGGAAATGTTACGAGAATAAAACACTGATACAGTTTACAAAGGAGTGAGGGGAAAATTACTGGAAAAAAAGGAAATATTACGGGAATAAATCACAAAACACAATTTAAATAGGGCGGAGGAAATGTTACTTACATAAAACACAGATACAGTTTACAAAGGAGTGAGGGGAAAGTTACGGGAATAAAAAGGAAATATTTCGGGAATAAAACACAGACACAATTTATAAAGTGGGGAGGAAATGTTATGGGAATAAAACACAGATGCAGTTTACAAAGGAGTGAGGGGAAAGTTACGGCAATAAAAAGGAAATATTACGGGAATAAAACACAGACATAATTTAAATAGGGGGAGGAAAGGTAACGGGAATAAAACACAGATACATTTTTCAAAGGTGTGTGGAGAAAGTTAGGGGAATAAAAAGGAAATATTACGGGAATAAAACACAGACACAATTTAAACAGGGGGGTGGAAATGTTACTGGAATAAAACAAATACAGTTTACAAAGGAGTGAGGGGAATGTTACGGGAATAGAAAACACCCAAAATTTATAAAGGAGCGTGTAGAACATTTACGGATTTAAACACAGATACTATTTTAAAACGTGAGGGAAATATTACGGGAATAAAACTCAGACACAATTTAAATAGAGGGGAGGAAATGTTACGGGAATAAAACACAGATACAGTTTACAAAGGAGTGAGGGGAAAGTTATGGGAAAAAAAAAAGTAATATTACGGGAATAAAACACAGACACAATTTAAATAGGGGGGAGGAAATGTTACGGGAATAAAACACAGATACAGTTTACAAAGGAGTGAGGGGAAAGTTAAGGGAATAAAAATGAAATATTACGGGAATAAAACACAGACACAATTTAAACAGGGGGGAGGAAATGTTGCGGAATAAAACACCGATACAGTTTACAAAGGAGTGTGGAGAAAGTTAGGGGAATAAAAAGGAAATATTACGGGAATAAAACACAGACACAATTTAAACAGGGGGGTATTAACGTTACGGGAATAAAACAGATACAGTTTACAAAGGAGAGAGTGGAATGATACGGGAATAGAAAATACCCAAAATTTATAAAGGAGCGTTTAGAACATTATCTGAATAAAACACAGATACTATTTATTAAAACGTGAGGGAAATATTACGGGAATAAAACACAAACACAATTTAAATAGGGGGGTGGAAATGTTACGAGAATAAAACACTGATACAGTTTACAAAGGAGTGAGGGGAAAGTTACGGGAAAAAAAGGAAATATTACGGGAATAAAACCCAAACACAATTTAAATAGGGGGGAGGAAATGTTACGGGAATAAAACACAGATACAGTTTACAAAGGAGTGAGGGGAAAGTTACGGGAATAGAAAATACCCAAAATTTATAAAGGAGCGAGTAGAACATTATCTGAATATAACACAGATACTATTTATTAAAACGTGAGGGAAATATTACGGGAATAAAACTCAGACACAATTTAAATAGGGGGGAGGAAATGTTACGTGAATAAAACACAGATACAGTTTACAAAGGAGTGAGGGGAAAGTTACGGGAATAAAAAGGAAATATTACGGGAATAAAACACAGACACAATTTAAACAGGGGGGAGGAAATGTTGTGGAATAAAACACAGATACAGTTTACAAAGGAGTGAGTGGAAAGTTAGGGGAATAAAACGGAAATATTACGGGAATAAAACACAGTCGCAATTTAAATAGGGGGAGGAAATGTTACGGGAATAAAACACAGATACAGTTTACAAAGGAGTGAGGGTAAAGTTACGGGAATAAAACGGAATTGTTACGGGAATAAAACACAGACACAATTTAAATAGGGGGAGCAACTGTTACGGGAATAAAACACAGATACAGTTTACAAAGGAGTGAGGGGAAAGTTACGGGAATAGAAAATACCCAAAATTTATAAAGGAGCGAGTAGAACATTATCTGAATAAAACAGAGATACTATTTATTAAAACGCGAGGGAAATATTACGGGAATAAAACTCAGACACAATTTAAATAGGGGGGTGGAAATGTTATTGGAATAAAACACAGATACAGTTTACAAAGGAGTGATGGGAAAGTTACGGGAATAAAAAGGAAATATTACGGGAATAAAACACAGACACAATTTAAACAGGGGGGATGAAATGTTGCGGAATAAAACACAGATACAGTTTACAAAGGAGTGAGGGGAAAGTTACGGGAATAAAAAGGAAATATTACGGGAATAAAACACGGTCAAAATTTAAATAGGGTGAGGAAATGTTACGGGAATAAAACACCGATACAGCTTACAAATGAGTGGGGGTAAAGTTACGGGAATAAAACGAAATTATTACGGGAATAAAACTCAGACACAATTTAAAGAGGGGGAGCAACTGTTACGGGAATAAAACACAGATACACTTTACAAAGGAGTGAGGGGAAACTTCCGGGAATAGAAAATACCCAAAATTTATAAAGGAGCGAGTAGAACATTATCTGAATAAAACACAGATACTATTTATTAAAACGTAAGGGAAATATTACGGGAATAAAACTCAGACACAATTTAAATAGGGGGTTGGAAATTTTATGGGAATAAAACACAGATACAGTTTACAAAGGAGTGATGGGAAAGTTACGGGAATAAAAAGGAAATATTACGGGAATAAAACACAGACACAATTTAAACAGGGGGGATGAAATGTTGCGGAATAAAACACTGATACAGTTAACAAAGGAGTGAGGGGAAAGTTACGGGAAAAAAAGGAAATATTACGGGAATAAAACACAGACACAATCTAAATAGGGGGAGGAAAGGTTACGGGAATAAAACACAGATACAGTTTACAAACGAGTGAGGGGAAAGTTAGGGGAATAAAACGGAAATATTACGGGAATAAAACACAGACACAATTTAAATAGGGGGAGGGAATGTTACGGGAATAAAACACAGATACAGTTAACAAAGGAGTGAGGGGTAAGTTACGGGAAGAAAAAGGAAATATTACGGGAATAAAACACAGACACAATTTATAAAGGGGGGATGAAATGTTACGGGGATAAAACACAGATACAGTTTACAAAGGAATGAGGGGAAAGTTACAGGAATAAAAATTACCCAAAATTTATAAAGGCTTGAGGGAAATATTAACGGAATAAACCACAGACACAATTTATAAAGGAAAATGGAAAAGTTACGCGAATAAAACACACATACAATTTATAATAAGCAAGATAACTTTAGAGGAATAAAACGCAGACACAATTTAACAAGGGCGGAGGAAATGTTACGGACATAATACACAGATACAGTTTACAAAGGAGTGAGGGGAAAGTTACGGGAATAAAAAGGAAATATTACGGGAATAAAACACAGACACAATTTATAAAGTGGGGAGGAAATGTTATGGGAATAAAACACAGATGCAGTTTACAAAGGAGTGAGGGGAAAGTTACGGGAATAAAAAGGAAATATTACGGGAATAAAACACAAACACAATTTAAATAGGGGGGGAGGAAATGTTACGGGAATAAAACACAGATACAGTTTACAAAGGAGTGAGGGGAAAGTTACGGGAATAGAAAATACCCAAAATTTATAAAGGAGCGAGTAGAACATTATCTGAATAAAACACAGATACTATTTATTAAAACGTGAGGGAAATATTACGGGAATAAAACTCAGACACAATTTAAATAGGGGGGAGGAAATGTTACGGGAATAAAACACAGATACAGTTTACAAAGGAGTGAAGGGAAAGTTACGGGAATAAAAAGGAAATATTACGGGAATAAAACACAGACACAATTTAAACGGGGGGAGGAAATGTTGCGGAATAAAACACAGATACAGTTTACAAAGGAGTGAGTGGAAAGTTAGGGGAATAAAACGGAAATATTACGGGAATGAAACACAGTCACAATTTAAATAGGGGGAGGAAATGTTACGGGAATAAAACACAGATACAATTTACAAAGGACTGAGGGTAAAGTTACGGGAATAAAACGGAATTATTACGGGAATAAAACACAGACACAATTTAAATAGGGGGAGCAACTGTTACGGGAATAAAACACAGATACAGTTTACAAAGGAGTGAGGGGAAAGTTACGGGAATAGAAAATACCCAAAATTTATAAAGGAGCGAGTAGAACATTATCTGAATAAAACACAGATACTATTTATTAAAACGTGAGGGAAATATTACGGGAATAAAACTCAGACACAATTTAAATAGGGGGGTGGAAATGTTATGGGAATAAAACACAGATACAGTTTACAAAGGAGTGATGGGAAAGTTACGGGAATAAAAAGGAAATATTACGGGAATAAAACACAGACACAATTTAAACAGGGGGGATGAAATGTTGCGGAATAAAACACAGATACAGTTTACAAAGGAGTAATGGGAAAGTTACGGGAATAGAAAACACCCAAAATTTATAAAGGAGCGTGTAGAACATTATCGGAATAAAACACAGATACTATTTATTAAAACGTGAGGGAAATATTACGGGAATAAAACTCAGACACAATTTAAATAGCGGGGAGGAAATGTTACGTGAATAAAACACAGATACAGTTTACAAAGGAGTGAGGGGAAAGTTACGGGAATAAAAAGGAAATATTACGGGAATAAAACACAGACACAATTTAAACAGGGCGGAGGAAATGTTGCGGAATAAAACACAGATACAGTTTACAAAGGAGTGAGGGGAAAGTTAGGGGTATAAAACGGAAATATAACGGGAATAAAACACAAACACAATTTACATAGGGGGGAGGAAATGTTACGGGAATAAAACACAGATACAGTTTACAAAGGAGTGAGGAGTAAGTTACCGTGAATAGAAAATACCCAAAATTTATAAAGGAGCGAGTAGAACATTATCTGAATAAAACACAGATACTATTTATTAAAACGTGAGGGAAATATTACGGGAATAAAACTCAGACACACTTTAAACAGGGGTGAGGAAATGTTGCGGAATAAAACACAGATACAGTTTACAAAGGAGTGAGTGGAAAGTTAGGGGAATAAAACGGAAATATTACGGGAATAAAACACAGTCACAATTTAAATAGGGGGAGGAAATGTTACGGGAATAAAACACAGATACAATTTACAAAGGAGTGAGGGTAAAGTTACGGGAATAAAACGGAGTTATTACGGGAATAAAACACAGACACAATTTAAATAGGGGGAGCAACTGTTACGGGAATAAAACACAGATACAGTTTAAAAAGGAGTGAGGGGAAAGTTACGGGAATAGAAAATACCCAAAATTTATAAAGGAGCGAGTAGAACATTATCTGAATAAAACACAGATATTATTTATTAAAACGTGAGGGAAATATTACGGGAATAAAACTCAGACACAATTTAAATAGGGGTGTGGAAATGTTATGGGAATAAAACACAGATACAGTTTACAAAGGAGTGATGGGAAAGTTACGGGAATAAAAAGGAAATATTACGGGAATAAAACACAGACACAATTTAAACAGGGGGGATGAAATGTTGCGGAATAAAACACAGATACAGTTTACAAAGGAGTAATGGGAAAGTTACGGGAATAGAAAACACCCAAAATTTATAAAGGAGCGTGTAGAACATTATCGGAATAAAACACAGATACTATTTATTAAAACGTGAGGGAAATATTACGGGAATAAAACTCAGACACAATTTAAATAGCGGGGAGGAAATGTTACGTGAATAAAACACAGATACAGTTTACAAAGGAGTGAGGGGAAAGTTACGGGAATAAAAAGGAAATATTACGGGAATAAAACACAGACACAATTTAAACAGGGCGGAGGAAATGTTGCGGAATAAAACACAGATACAGTTTACAAAGGAGTGAGGGGAAAGTTAGGGGTATAAAACGGAAATATAACGGGAATAAAACACAAACACAATTTACATAGGGGGGAGGAAATGTTACGGGAATAAAACACAGATACAGTTTACAAAGGAGTGAGGAGTAAGTTACCGGGAATAGAAAATACCCAAAATTTATAAAGGAGCGAGTAGAACATTATCTGAATAAAACACAGATACTATTTATTAAAACGTGAGGGAAATATTACGGGAATAAAACTCAGACACAATTTAAACAGGGGTGAGGAAATGTTGCGGAATAAAACACAGATACAGTTTACAAAGGAGTGAGTGGAAAGTTAGGGGAATAAAACGGAAATATTACGGGAATAAAACACAGTCACAATTTAAATAGGGGGAGGAAATGTTACGGGAATAAAACACAGATACAATTTACAAAGGAGTGAGGGTAAAGTTACGGGAATAAAACGGAGTTATTACGGGAATAAAACACAAACACAATTTAAATAGGGGGAGCAACTGTTACGGGAATAAAACACAGATACAGTTTACAAAGGAGTGAGGGGAAAGTTACGGGAATAGAAAATACCCAAAATTTATAAAGGAGCGAGTAGAACATTATCTGAATAAAACACAGATACTATTTGTTAAAACGTGAGGGAAACATTACGGGAATAAAACTCAGACACAATTTAAATAGGGGGGAGGAAATGTTACGGGAATAAAACACAGATACAGTTTACAAAGGAGTGAGGGGAAAGTTACGGGAATAAAAAGGAAATATTACGGGAATAAAACACAGACACAATTTAAACAGGGGGGAGGAAATGTTGCGGAATAAAACACAGATACAGTTTACAAAGGAGTGATGGGAAAGTTACGGAAATAAAAAGGAAATATTACGGGAATAAAACACAGACACAATTTAAACAGGGGGGATGAAATGTTGCGGAATAAAACACTGATACAGTTAACAAACGAGTTAGGGGAAAGTTACGGGAAAAAAAGGAAATATTACGGGAATAAAACACAGACACAATCTAAATAGGGGGAGGAAAGGTTACGGAAATAAAACACAGATACAGTTTACAAACGAGTGAGGGGAAAGGTAGGGGAATAAAACGGAAATATTACGGGAATAAAACACAGACACAATTTAAATAGGGGGAGGGAATGTTACGGGAATAAAACACAGATACAGTTAACAAAGGAGTGAGGGGTAAGTTACGGGAAGAAAAATGAAATATTACGGGAATAAAACACAGACACAATTTATAAAGGGGGGATGAAATGTTACGGGGATAAAACACAGATACAGTTTACAAAGGAATGAGGGGAAAGTTACAGGAATAAAAATTACCCAAAATTTATAAAGGCTTGAGGGAAGTATTACCGGAATAAACCACAGACACAATTTATAAAGGAAAATGGAAAAGTTACGCGAATAAAACACACATACAATTTATAAAAAGCAAGGATAACTTTAGAGGAATAAAACGCAGACACAATTTAAAAAGGGCGGAGGAAATGTTACGGACATAATACACAGATACAGTTTACAAAGGAGTGAGGGGAAAGTTACGGGAATAAAAAGGAAATATTACGGGAATAAAACACAGACACAATTTATAAAGTGGGGAGGAAATGTTATGGGAATAAAACACAGATGCAGTTTACAAAGGAGTGAGGGGAAAGTTACGGGAATAAAAAGGAAATATTACGGGAATAAAACACAAACACAATTTAAATAGGGGGGGAGGAAATGTTACGCGAATAAAACACAGATACAGTTTACAAAGGAGTGAGGGGAAAGTTACGGGAATAGAAAATACCCAAAATTTATAAATGAGCGAGTAGAACATTATCTGAATAAAACACAGATACTATTTATTAAAACGTGAGGGAAATATTACGGGAATAAAACTCAGACACAATTTAAATAGGGGGGAGGAAATGTTACGGGAATAAAACACAGATACAGTTTACAAAGGAGTGAGGGGAAAGTTACGGGAATAAAAAGGAAATATTACGGGAATAAAACACAGACACAATTTAAACAGGGGGGAGGAAATGTTGCGGAATAAAACACAGATACAGTTTACAAAGGAATGAGTGGAAAGTTAGGGGAATAAAACGGAAATATTACGGGAATGAAACACAGTCACAATTTAAATAGGGGGAGGAAATGTTACGGGAATAAAACACAGATACAATTTACAAAGGAGTGAGGGTAAAGTTACGGGAATAAAACGGAATTATTACGGGAATAAAACACAGACACAATTTAAATAGGGGGAGCAACTGTTACGGGAATAAAACACAGATACAGTTTAAAAAGGAGTGAGGGGAAAGTTACGGGAATAGAAAATACCCAAAATTTATAAAGGAGCGAGTAGAACATTATCTGAATAAAACACAGATACTATTTATTAAAACGTGAGGGAAATATTACGGGAATAAAACTCAGACACAATTTAAATAGGTGGGTGGAAATGTTATGGGAATAAAACACAGATACAGTTTACAAAGGAGTGATGGGAAAGTTACGGGAATAAAAAGGAAATGTTACGGGAATAAAACACAGACACAATTTAAACAGGGGGGATGAAATGTTGCGGAATAAAACACAGATACAGTTTACAAAGGAGTAATGGGAAAGTTAGGGGTATAAAAAGAAAATATAACTGGAATAAAACAAAACACAATTTACATAGGGGGAGGAAATGTTACGGGAATAAAACACAGATACAGTTTACAAAGGAGTGAGGAGTAAGTTACCGGGAATAGAAAATACCCAAAATTTATAAAGGAGCGAGTAGAACATTATCTGAATAAAACACAGATACTATTTATTAAAACGTGAGGGAAATATTACGGGAATAAAACTCAGACACAATTTGAATGGGGGGAGGAAATTTTACGGGAAAAAAACTCAGACACAATTTAAATAGGAGGTGGAAATGTTATGGGAATAAAACACTGATACAGTTTACAAAGGAGTGAGGGGAAAGTTACGGGAAAAAAAGGAAATATTACGGGAATAAAAAACAGACACAATTTAAATAGGGGGAGCAACTGTTACCGGAATAAAACACAGATACAGTTTACAAAGGAGTGAGGGGAAAGTTACGGGAATAGAAAATAACCAAAATTTATAAAGGAGCGGGTAGAACATTATCGGAATAAAACACAGATACTATTTGTTAAAACGTGAGGGAAACATTACGGGAATAAAACTCAGACACAATTTAAATAGGAGGTGGAAATGTTATGGGAATAAAACACAGATACAGTTTACAAAGGAGTGATGGGAAAGTTACGGGAATAAAAAGGAAATATTACGGGAATAAAACACAGACACAATTTAAACAGGGGGGATGAAATGTTGCGGAATAAAACACAGATACAGTTTACAAAGGAGTGAGGGGAAAGTTACGGGAATAAAAAGGAAATATTACGGGAATAAAACACAGTCAAAATTTAAATAGGGTGAGGAAATGTTACGGGAATAAAACACCGACACAGTTTACAAATGAGTGAGGGTAAAGTTACGGGAATAAAACGGAATTATTACGGGAATAAAACACAGACACATTTTAAAGAGGGGGAGCAAATGTTACGGGAATAAAACACAGATACGGTTTACAAAGGAGTGAAGGGAAACTTCCGGGAATAGAAAATACCCAAAATTTATAAAGGAGCGAGTAGAACATTATCTGAATAAAACACAGATACTATTTATTAAAACGTAAGGGAAATATTACGGGAATAAAACTCAGACACAATTTAAATAGGGGGGTGGAAATTTTATGGGAATAAAACACAGATACAGTTTACAAAGGAGTGATGGGAAAGTTACGGGAATAAAAAGGAAATATTACGGGAATAAAACACAGACACAATTTAAACAGGGGGGATGAAATGTTGCGGAATAAAACACAGATACAGTTTACAAAGGAGTGAGGGGAAAGTTACGGGAATAAAAAGGAAATATTATGGAAATAAAACACAGTCATATTTTAAATAGGGGGAGGAAATGTTACGGGAATAAAACACAGATACAGTTTATAAATGAGTGAGGGTAAAGTTACGGGAATAAAACGGAATTTTTACGGGAATAAAACACAGACACAATTTAAATAGGGGGAGCAACTGTTACGGGAATAAAACACAGATACAGTTTACAAAGGAGTGAGGGGACAGTTACGGGAATAGAAAATACCCAAAATTTATAAAGGAGCGAGTAGAACATTATCTGAATAAAACACAGATACTATTTATTAAAGCGTGAGGGAAATATTACGGGAATAAAACTCAGACACAATTTAAATAGGGGGGTGGAAATGTTAAGAGAATAAAACACTGATACAGTTTACAAAGGAGTGAGGGGAAAGTTACGGGAAAAAAAGGAAATATTACGGGAATAAAACACAGACACAATCTAAATAGGGGGAGGAAAGGTTACGGGAATAAAACACAGATACAGTTTACAAACGAGTGAGGGGAAAGTTAGGGGAATAAAACGGAAATATTACGGGAATAAAACACAGACACAATTTAAATAGGGGGAGGAATGTTACGGGAATAAAACACAGATACAGTTAACAAAGGAGTGAGGGGTAATTTACGGGAATAGAATGGAAATATTACGGGAATAAAACACAGACACAATTTATAAAGGGGGGAGGAAATGTTACGGGGATAAAACACAGATACAGTTTACAAAGGAATGAGGGGAAAGTTACAGGAATAAAAATTACCCAAAATTTATAAAGGCTTGAGGTAAATATTACCGGAATAAACCACAGACAAAATTTATAAAGGAAAATGGAAAAGTTACGCGAATAAAACACACATACAATTTATAAAAAGCGAGGATAACTTTAGAGGAATAAAACGCAGACACAATTTAAAAAGGGCGGAGGAAATGTTACGGACATAAAATACAGATACAGTTTACAAAGGAGTGAGGGGAAAGTTACAGGAATAAAAAGGAAATATTACGGGAATAAAACACAGACACAATTTATAAAGTGGGGAGGAAATGTTATGGGAATAAAACACAGATGCAGTTTACAAAGGAGTGAGGGGAAAGTTACGGGAATAAAAAGGAAATATTACGGGAATAAAACACAGACATAATTTAAATAGGGGGAGCAACTTTAACAGGAATAAAACACAGATACATTTTTCAAAGGAGTGTGGAGAAAGTTAGGGGAATAAAAAGGAAATAGTACGGGAATAAAACACAGACACAATTTAAACAGGGGGGTGGAAATGTTACTGGAATAAAACAAATACAGTTTACAAAGGAGTGAGGTGAATGTTACGGGAATAGAAAACACCCAAAATTTATAAAGGAGCGTGTAGAACATTATCGGAATAAAACACAGATACTATTTATTAAAACGTGAGGGAAATATTACGGGAATAAAACTCAGACACAATTTAAACAGGGGGGATGAAATGTTGCGGAATAAAACACAGATACAGTTTACAAAGGAGTGATGGGAAAGTTACGGGAATAAAAAGGAAATATTACGGGAATAAAACACAGACACAATTTAAACAGGGGGGATGAAATGTTGCGGAATAAAACACAGATACAGTTTACAAAGGAGTGAGGGGAAAGTTACGGGAATAAAAAGGAAATATTACGGGAATAAAACGCAGTCAAAATTTAAATAGGGTGAGGAAATGTTACGGGAATAAAACACCGACACAGTTTACAAATGAGTGAGGGTAAAGTTACGGGAATAAAACGGAATTATTACGGGAATAAAACACAGACACATTTTAAAGAGGGGGAGCAAATGTTACGGGAATAAAACACAGATACGGTTTACAAAGGAGTGAGGGGAAACTTCCGGGAATAAAAAATACCCAAAATTTATAAGGAGCGAGTAGAACATTATCTGAATAAAACACAGATACTATTTATTAAAACGTAAGGGAAATTTTACGGGAATAAAACTCAGACACAATTTAAATAGGTGGGTGGAAACTTTATGGGAATAAAACACAGATACAGTTTACAAAGGAGTGATGGGAAAGTTACGGGAATAAAAAGGAAATATTACGGGAATAAAACACAGACACAATTTAAACAGGGGGGATGAAATGTTGCGGAATAAAACACAGATACAGTTTACAAAGGAGTGAGGGGAAAGTTACGGGAATAAAACGGAAATATTACGGGAATAAAACACAGACACAATTTAAATAGGGGGAGGAAATGTTACGGGAATAAAACACAGATACAGTTAACAAAGGAGTGAGGGGTAATTTACGGGAATAGAATGGAAATATTACGGGAATAAAACACAGACACAATTTATAAAGGGGGGAGGAAATGTTACGGGGATAAAACACAGATACAGTTTACAAAGGAATGAGGGGAAAGTTACAGGAATAAAAATTACCCAAAATTTATAAAGGCTTGAGGGAAATATTACCGGAATAAACCACAGACACAATTTATAAAGGAAAATGGAAAAGTTACGCGAATAAAACACACATACAATTTATAAAAAGCGAGGATAACTTTAGAGGAATAAAACGCAGACACAATTTAAAAAGGGCGGAGGAAATGTTACGGACATAAAACACAGATACAGTTTACAAAGGAGTGAGGGGAAAGTTACAGGAATAAAAAGGAAATATTACGGGAATAAAACACAGACACAATTTATAAAGTGGGGAGGAAATGTTATGGGAATAAAACACAGATGCAGTTTACAAAGGAGTGAGGGGAAAGTTACGGGAATAAAAAGGAAATATTACCGGAATAAAACACAGACATAATTTAAATAGGGGGAGGAACTGTAACGGGAATAAAACACAGATACATTTTTCAAAGGAGTGTGGAGAAAGTTAGGGGAATAAAAAGAAAATAGTACGGGAATAAAACACAGACACAATTTAAACAGGGGGGTGGAAATGTTACTGGAATAAAACAAATACAGTTTACAAAGGAGTGAGGTGAATGTTACGGGAATAGAAAACACCCAAAATTTATAAAGGAGCGTGTAGAACATTATCGGAATAAAACACAGATACTATTTATTAAAACGTGAGGGAAATATTACGGGAATAAAACTCAGACACAATTTAAATAGGGGGGAGGAAATGTTACGTGAATAAAACACAGATACAGTTTACAAAGGAGTGAGGGGAAAGTTACGGGAATAAAAAGGAAATATTACGGGAATAAAACACAGACACAATTTACAAAGGAGTGAGGGTAAAGTTACGGGAATAAAACGGAATTATTACGGGAATAAAACACAGACACAATTTAAATAGGGGGAGCAACTGTTACGGGAATAAAACACAGATACAGTTTACAAAGGAGTGAGGGGAAAGTTACGGGAATAAAAAGGAAATATTACGGGAATAAAACACAGACACAATTTAAACAGGTGGAGGAAATGTTCGGGAATAAAACACAGATACAGTTTACAAAGGAGTGAGTGCAAAGTTAGGGAAATAAAACGGAAATATTACGGGAATAAAAAACAGATACAATTTACAAAGGAGTGAGGGTAAAGTTACGGGAATAAAACGGAATTATTACGGGAATAAAACACAGACACAATTTAAATAGGGGGAGCAACTGTTAAGGGAATAAAACACAGATACAGTTTACAAAGGAGTGAGGGGAAAGTTACGGGAATAGAAAATAACCAAAATTTATAAAGGAGCGAGTACAATATTATGTGAATAAAACACAGATACTATTTATTAAAACGTGAGGGAAATATTACGGGAATAAAACTCAGACACAATTTAAATAGGGGGGTGGAAATGTTATGGGAAGAAAACACAGATACAGTTAACAAAGGAGTGATGGGAAAGTTACGGGAATAAAAAGGAAATATTACGGGAATAAAACACAGACACAATTTAAACAGGGGGATGAAATGTTGCGGAATAAAACACAGATACAGTTTACAAAGGAGTGAGGGGAAAGTTACGGGAATAAAAAGGAAATATTACGGGAATAAAACACAGTCACAATTTAAATAGGGGAGGAAATGTTACGGGAATAAAACACAGATACAGTTTACAAATGAGTTAGGGTAAAGTTACGGGAATAAAACGGAATTATTACGGGAATAAAACACAGACACAATTTAAATAGGGGGAGCAACTGTTACGGGGATAAAACACAGATACAGTTTACAAAGGAGTGAGGGGAAAATTACGGGAATAGAAAATACCCAAAATTTATAAAGGAGCGAGTAGAACATTATCTGAATAAAACACAGATACTATTTATTAAAACGTGAGGGAAATATTACGGGAATAAAACTCAGACACAATTTAAATAGGGGGGTGGAAATGTTATGGGAATAAACCACAGATACAGTTTACAAAGGAGTGATGGGAAAGTTACGGGAATAAAAAGGAAATATTACGGGAATAAAACACAGACACAATTTAAACAAGGCAGATGAAATGTTGCGGAATAAAACACAGATACAGTTTAAAAGGAGTGAGGGGAAATTTACGGGAATAAAAAGGATATATTACGGGAATAAAACACAGACACAATTTATAAAGAGGGGAGGAAATGTTACGAGAATAAAACACTGATACAGTTAACAAAGGAGTGAGGGGTAAGTTACGGGAATAAAAAGGAAATATTACGGGAATAAAACACAGACACTATTTATAAAGGGGGGAGGAAATGTTACGGGGATAAAACACAGATACAGTTTACAAAGGAATGAGGGGAAAGTTACAGGAATAAAAATTACCCAAAATTTATAAAGGCTTGAGGGAAATATTACCGGAAAAAACCACAGACACAATTTATAAAGGAAAATGGAAAAGTTACGCGAATAAAACACACATACAATTTATAAAAAGCAAGGATAACTTTGGAGGAATAAAACGCAGACACAATTTAAAAAGGGTGGAGGAAATGTTACGGACATAAAACACAGATACAGTTTACAAAGGAGTGAGGGGAAAGTTACGGGAACAAAAAGGAAATATTACGGGAATAAAACACAGACACAATTTATAAAGTGGGGAGGAAATGTTATGGAAATAAAACACAGATGCAGTTTACAAAGGAGTGAGTGGAAAGTTACGGGAATAAAAAGGAAATTACGGGAATAAAACACAGACATAATTTAAATAGGGGGAGAAAATGTAACGGGAATAAAACACAGATACATTTTTCAAAGGAGTGTGGAGAAAGTTAGGGGAATAAAAAGGAAATATTACGGGAATAAAACAGATACAGTTTACAAAGGAGTGAGGGGAATGTTACGGGAATAGAAAACACCCAAAATTTATAAAGGAGCATGTAGAACATTATCTGAATAAAACACAGATACTATTTATTAAAACGTGAGGGATATATTACGGGAATAAAAGTCAGACACAATTTAAATAGGGGGGAGGAAATGTTACGAGAATAAAACACTGATACAGTTTACAAAGGAGTGAGGGGTATGTTACAGGAATAAAAAGGAAATATTACGGGAATAAAACACAGACACAATTTAAATAGGGGGAGGAAAGGTTACGGGAATAAAACACAGATACAGTTTACAAAGGAGTGAGGGGAAAGTTAGGGGAATAAAACGGAAATATTACGGGAATAAAACACAGACACAATTTAAATAGGGGGAGGAAATGTTACCGGAATAAAACACAGATACAGTTTACAAAGGAGTGAGGAGAAAGTTAGGGGACTAAAATGGAAATCTTTGGCTTGGCTTCGCAGACGAAGATTTATGGAGGGGGTAAAAAGTCCACGTCAGCTGCAGGCTCGTTTGTGGCTCACAAGTCCGATGCGGGACAGGCAGACACGATTGCAGTGGTTGCAAGGGAAAATTGGTTGGTTGGGGTTGGGTGTTGGGTTTTTCCTCCTTTGCCTTTTGTCAGTGAGGTGGGCTCTGCGGTCTTCTTCAAAGGAGGTTGCTGCCCGCCAAACTGTGAGGCGCCAAGATGCACGGTTTGAGGCGTTATCAGCCCACTGGCGGTGGTCAATGTGGCAGGCACCAAGAGATTTCTTTAGGCAGTCCTTGTACCTTTTTTTTGGTGCACCTCTGTCACGGTGGCCAGTGGAGAGCTCGCCATACAACACGATCTTGGGAAGGCGATGGTCCTCCATTCTGGAGACGTGACCCATCCAGCGCAGCTGGATCTTCAGCAGCGTGGACTCGATGCTGTCGACCTCTGCAATCTCGAGTACTTCGACGTTAGGGGTGTAAGTGCTCCAATGGATGTTGAGGATGGAGCGGAGACAACGCTGGTGGAAGCGTTCTAGGAGCCGTAGGTGGTGCCGGTAGACACCCATGATTCGGAGCCAAACAGGAGTGTGGGTATGACAACGGCTCTGTATACGCTTATCTTTGTGAGGTTTTTCAGTTGGTTGTTTTTCCAGACTCTTTTGTGTAGTCTTCCAAAATGGAAAGATAACGGGAATAAAACACAAACACAATTTAAATATGGGGGAGGAAATGTTCTGGGAATAAAACACAGATAGAGTTTACAAAGGAGTGAGGAGAAAGTTACCGGGAATAGAAAATACCCAATATTTATAAAGGAGCGAGTAGAATATTATCTGAATAAAACACAGATACTATTTATTAAAACGTGAGGGAAATATTACGGGAATAAAACTCAGACACAATTTGAATGGGGGGAGGAAATTTTACGGGAATAAAACACAGATACAGTTTACAAAGGAGTGAGGGGAAAGTTACGGGAATAAAAAGGAAATATTACGGGAATAAAACACAAACACAATTTAAATAGAGGGGAGGAAATGTTACGGGAATAAAACACAGATACAGTTTACAAACGAGTGAGGGGAAAGTTAGGGGAATGAAAGGGAAATATTACGGGAATAAAACACAGACACAATTTAAATAGGGGGAGGAAATGTTACGGGAATAAAGCACAGATACAGTTAACAAAGGAGTGAGGAGAAAGTTAGGGAAATAAAAAGGAAATATAACGGGAATAAAACACAAACACAATTTAAATAGGGGGGAGGAAATGTTACGGGAATAAAACACAGATACAGTTTACAAAGGAGTGTGGAGAAAGTTAGGGTAATAAAAAGGAAATAAAACACAGACACAATTTAAACAGGGGGGTGGAAATATTACGGGAATAAAACAGATACAGTTTACAAAGGAGTGAGGGGAAAGTTACGGGAATAAAAAGGAAATATTACGGGAATAACACACAGACACAATTTATAAGGAGAAAGGATAACTTTACAGAAATAAAACACGGAAACCATTTCTATAAGGGTGAAGAAATATTACCTGAATAAACACAGATACAGTTTACAAAGGAGTGAGGGGAAAGTTACGGGATTAAAAAAGAAATATTACGGGAATAAAACACAGACACAATTTAAATAGGGGGGAGGAAATGTTACGGGAATAAAACAGAGATACAGTTTACAATGGAGTGAGGGGAAAGTTACGGCAATAAAAAGGAAACATTACGGGAATAAAACACAAACACAATTTAAATAGGGGGAGGAAATGTTACGGGAATAAAACACAGATACAGTTTACAAAGGAGTGAGGGGAAAGTTACGGGAATAGAAAATACCCAAAATTTATAAAGGAGCGAGTAGAACATTATCTGAATAAAATACAGATACTATTTATTAAAACGTGAGGGAAATATTACGGAAATAAAACTCAGACACAATTTAAATAGGGGATAGGAAATGTTACCTAAATAAAACACAGATACAGTTTACAAAGGAGTGAGGAGAATCTAACGGGAATAAAAAGGAAATATTACGGGAATAAAACACAGACACAATTTAAACAGGGGGAGGAAATGTTCCGGAATAAAACACAGATACAGTTTAAACAGGGGGAGGAAATGTTCCGGAATAAAACACAGACACAGTTTACAAAGGAGTGAGTGCAAAGTTAGGGAAATAAAACGGAAACATTACGGGAATAAAACACAGATACAATTTACAAAGGAGTGAGGGTAAAGTTACTGGAATAAAACGGAATTATTACTGGAATAAAACACAGACACAATTTAAATAGGGGGAGCAACTGTTACGGGAATAAAACACAGATACAGTTTACAAAGGAGTGAGGGGAAAGTTACGGGAATAGAAAATACCCAAAATTTATAAAGGAGCGAGTAGAATATTATGTGAATAAAACACAGATACTATTTATTAAAACGTAAGGGAAATATTACGGGAATAAAACTCAGTCACAATTTAAATAGGGGGGTGGAAATGTTATGGGAATAAAACACAGATACAGTTAACAAAGGAGTGATGGGAAAGTTACGGGAATAAAAAGGAAATATTACGGGAATAAAACACAGACACAATTTAAACAGGGGGGATGAAATGTTGCGGAATAAAACACAGATACAGTTTACAAAGGAGTGAGGGGAAAGTTACGGGAATAAAAAGGAAATATTACGGGAATAATACACGGTCAAAATTTAAATAGGGTGAGGAAATGTTACGGGAATAAAACACCGATACAGCTTACAAATGAGTGAGGGTAAAGTTACGGGAATAAAACGGAATTATTACGGGAATAAAACACAGACACAATTTAAAGAGGGGGAGCAACTGTTACGGGAATAAAACACAGATGCAGTTTACAAAGAAGTGAGAGGAAACTTCCGTGAATATAAAATACCCAAAATTTATAAAGGAGCGAGTAGAACATTATCTGAATAAAACACAGATACTATTTATTAAAACGTAAGGGAAATATTACGGGAATAAAACTCAGACACAATTTAAATAGGGGGGGTGGAAATTTTATGGGAATAAAACACAGATACAGTTTACAAAGGAGTGATGGGAAAGTTACGGGAATAAAAAGGAAATATTACGGGAATAAAACACAGACACAATTTAAACAGGGGGGATAAAATGTTGCGGAATAAAACACAGATACAGTTTACAAAGGAGTGAGGGGAAAGTTACGGGAATAAAAAGGAAATATTACGGAAATAAAACACAGTCACATTTTAAATAGGGGGAGGAAATGTTACGGGAATAAAACACAGATACAGTTTACAAATGAGTGAGGGTAAAGTTACGGGAATAAAACGAAATTATTACGGAAATAAAACTCAGACACAATTTAAATAGGGGGAGCAACTGTTACGGGAATAAAACACAGATACAGTTAACAAAGGAGTGAGGGGAGAGTCACGGGAATAGAAAATACCCAAAATTTATAAAGGAGCGAGTAGAACATTATCTGAATAAAACACAGATACTATTTATTAAAACGTGAGGGAAATATTACGGCATTAAAACTCAGATACAGTTTACAAAGGAGTGATGGGAAAGTTACGGGAATAAAATGGAAATATTACGGGAATAAAACACAGACACAATTTAAACAGGGGGGATGAAATGTTGCGGAATAAAACACAGATACAGTTTACAAAGGAGTGAGCGGAAAGTTACGGAAATAAAAAGGAAATATTACGGGAATAAAACACAGTCAAAATTTAAATAGGGTGAGGAAATGTTACGGGAATAAAACACCGATACAGTTTACAAATGAGTGAGGGTAAAGTTACGGGAATAAAACGGAATTATTACGGGAATAAAACACAGACACAATTTAAAGAGGGGGAGTAACTGTTACGGGAATAATACACAGATAAACTTTACAAAGGAGTGAGGGGAGAGTCACGGGAATAGAAAATACCCAAAATTTATAAAGGAGCGAGTAGAACATTATCTGAATAAAACACAGATACTATTTATTAAAACGTAAGGGAAATATTACGGGAATAAAACTCAGACACAATTTAAATAGGGGGGTGGAAATTTTAATGGAATAATACACAGATACAGTTTACAAAGGAGTGATGGGAAAGTTACGGGAATAAAAAGGAAATATTACGGGAATAAAACACAGACACAATTTAAACAGGGGGGATGAAATGTTGCGGAATAAAACACTGATACAGTTAACAAAGGAGTGAGGGGAAAGTTACGGGAAAAAAAGGAAATATTACGGGAATAAAACACAACACAATCTAAATAGGGGGAGGAAAGGTTACGGGAATAAAACACAGATACAGTTTACAAACGAGTGAGGGGAAAGTTAGGGGAATAAAACGGAAATACTACGGGAATAAAACACAGACACAATTTAAATAGGGGGAGGGAATGTTACGGGAATAAAACACAGATACAGTTAACAAAGGAGTGAGGGGTAAGTTACGGGAAGAAAAAGGAAATAGTATGGGAATAAAACACAGACACAATTTATAAAGGGGGGATGAAATGTTACGGGGATAAAACACAGATACAGTTTACAAAGGAATGAGTGGAAAGTTACAGGAATAAAAATTACCCAAAATTTATAAAGGCTTGAGGGAAATATTACCGGAATAAACCACAGACACAATTTATAAAGGAAAATGGAAAAGTTACGCGAATAAAACACACATACAATTTATAAAAAGCAAGGATAACTTTAGAGGAATAAAACGCAGACACAATTTAAAAAGGGCGGAGGAAATGTTACGGACATAATAAACAGATACAGTTTACAAAGGAGTGAGGGGAAAGTTACGGGAATAAAAAGGAAATATTACGGGAATAAAACAGACACAATTTATAAAGTGGGGAGGAAATGTTATGGGAATAAAACACAGATACAGTTTACAAATGAGTGAGGGTAAAGTTACGGGAATAAAACGAAATTATTACGGGAATAAAACTCAGACACAATTTAAATAGGGGGAGCAACTGTTACGGGAATAAAACACAGATACAGTTTACAAAGGAGTGAGGGGAGAGTCACGGGAATAGAAAATACCCAAAATTTATAAAGGAGCGAGTAGAACATTATCTGAATAAAACACAGATACTATTTATTAAAACGTGAGGGAAATATTACGGCAATAAAACTCAGATACAGTTTACAAAGGAGTGATGCGAAAGTTACGGGAATAAAAAGGAAATATTACGGGAATAAAACACAGACACAATTTAAACAGGGGGGATGAAATGTTGCGGAATAAAACACAGATACAGTTTACAAAGGAGTGAGGGGAAAGTTACGGGAATAAAAAGGAAATATTACGGGAATAAAACACAGTCAAAATTTAAATAGGGTGAGGAAATGTTACGGGAATAAAACACCGATACAGTTTACAAATGAGTGAGGGTAAAGTTACGGGAATAAAACGGAATTATTACGGGAATAAAACACAGACACAATTTAAAGAGGGGGAGCAACTGTTACGGGAATAAAACACAGATACACTTTACAAAGGAGTGTGGGGAAACTTCCGGGAATAGAAAATACCCAAAATTTATAAAGGAGCGAGTAGAACATTATCTGAATAAAACACAGATACTATTTATTAAAACGTAAGGGAAATATTACGGGAATAAAACACAGACACAATTTAAATAGGGGGGGTGGAAATTTTATGGGAATAAAACACAGATACAGTTTACAAAGGAGTGAGGGGAAAGTTACGGGAATAAAAAGGAAATATTACGGGAATAACACACAGACACAATTTATAAGGAGAAAGGATAACTTTACAGAAATAAAACACGGAAACCATTTCTATAAGGGTGAAGAAATATTACCTGAATAAACACAGATACAGTTTACAAAGGAGTGAGGGGAAAGTTACGGGATTAAAAAAGAAATATTACGGGAATAAAACACAGACACAATTTAAATAGGGGGGAGGAAATGTTACGGGAATAAAACAGAGATACAGTTTACAATGGAGTGAGGGGAAAGTTACGGCAATAAAAAGGAAACATTACGGGAATAAAACACAAACACAATTTAAATAGGGGGAGGAAATGTTACGGGAATAAAACACAGATACAGTTTACAAAGGAGTGAGGGGAAAGTTACGGGAATAGAAAATACCCAAAATTTATAAAGGAGCGAGTAGAACATTATCTGAATAAAATACAGATACTATTTATTAAAACGTGAGGGAAATATTACGGAAATAAAACTCAGACACAATTTAAATAGGGGATAGGAAATGTTACCTAAATAAAACACAGATACAGTTTACAAAGGAGTGAGGAGAATCTAACGGGAATAAAAAGGAAATATTACGGGAATAAAACACAGACACAATTTAAACAGGGGGAGGAAATGTTCCGGAATAAAACACAGATACAGTTTAAACAGGGGGAGGAAATGTTCCGGAATAAAACACAGACACAGTTTACAAAGGAGTGAGTGCAAAGTTAGGGAAATAAAACGGAAACATTACGGGAATAAAACACAGATACAATTTACAAAGGAGTGAGGGTAAAGTTACTGGAATAAAACGGAATTATTACTGGAATAAAACACAGACACAATTTAAATAGGGGGAGCAACTGTTACGGGAATAAAACACAGATACAGTTTACAAAGGAGTGAGGGGAAAGTTACGGGAATAGAAAATACCCAAAATTTATAAAGGAGCGAGTAGAATATTATGTGAATAAAACACAGATACTATTTATTAAAACGTAAGGGAAATATTACGGGAATAAAACTCAGTCACAATTTAAATAGGGGGGTGGAAATGTTATGGGAATAAAACACAGATACAGTTAACAAAGGAGTGATGGGAAAGTTACGGGAATAAAAAGGAAATATTACGGGAATAAAACACAGACACAATTTAAACAGGGGGGATGAAATGTTGCGGAATAAAACACAGATACAGTTTACAAAGGAGTGAGGGGAAAGTTACGGGAATAAAAAGGAAATATTACGGGAATAATACACGGTCAAAATTTAAATAGGGTGAGGAAATGTTACGGGAATAAAACACCGATACAGCTTACAAATGAGTGAGGGTAAAGTTACGGGAATAAAACGGAATTATTACGGGAATAAAACACAGACACAATTTAAAGAGGGGGAGCAACTGTTACGGGAATAAAACACAGATGCAGTTTACAAAGAAGTGAGAGGAAACTTCCGTGAATATAAAATACCCAAAATTTATAAAGGAGCGAGTAGAACATTATCTGAATAAAACACAGATACTATTTATTAAAACGTAAGGGAAATATTACGGGAATAAAACTCAGACACAATTTAAATAGGGGGGGTGGAAATTTTATGGGAATAAAACACAGATACAGTTTACAAAGGAGTGATGGGAAAGTTACGGGAATAAAAAGGAAATATTACGGGAATAAAACACAGACACAATTTAAACAGGGGGGATAAAATGTTGCGGAATAAAACACAGATACAGTTTACAAAGGAGTGAGGGGAAAGTTACGGGAATAAAAAGGAAATATTACGGAAATAAAACACAGTCACATTTTAAATAGGGGGAGGAAATGTTACGGGAATAAAACACAGATACAGTTTACAAATGAGTGAGGGTAAAGTTACGGGAATAAAACGAAATTATTACGGAAATAAAACTCAGACACAATTTAAATAGGGGGAGCAACTGTTACGGGAATAAAACACAGATACAGTTAACAAAGGAGTGAGGGGAGAGTCACGGGAATAGAAAATACCCAAAATTTATAAAGGAGCGAGTAGAACATTATCTGAATAAAACACAGATACTATTTATTAAAACGTGAGGGAAATATTACGGCAATAAAACTCAGATACAGTTTACAAAGGAGTGATGGGAAAGTTACGGGAATAAAATGGAAATATTACGGGAATAAAACACAGACACAATTTAAACAGGGGGGATGAAATGTTGCGGAATAAAACACAGATACAGTTTACAAAGGAGTGAGCGGAAAGTTACGGAAATAAAAAGGAAATATTACGGGAATAAAACACAGTCAAAATTTAAATAGGGTGAGGAAATGTTACGGGAATAAAACACCGATACAGTTTACAAATGAGTGAGGGTAAAGTTACGGGAATAAAACGGAATTATTACGGGAATAAAACACAGACACAATTTAAAGAGGGGGAGTAACTGTTACGGGAATAATACACAGATAAACTTTACAAAGGAGTGAGGGGAGAGTCACGGGAATAGAAAATACCCAAAATTTATAAAGGAGCGAGTAGAACATTATCTGAATAAAACACAGATACTATTTATTAAAACGTAAGGGAAATATTACGGGAATAAAACTCAGACACAATTTAAATAGGGGGGTGGAAATTTTAATGGAATAATACACAGATACAGTTTACAAAGGAGTGATGGGAAAGTTACGGGAATAAAAAGGAAATATTACGGGAATAAAACACAGACACAATTTAAACAGGGGGGATGAAATGTTGCGGAATAAAACACTGATACAGTTAACAAAGGAGTGAGGGGAAAGTTACGGGAAAAAAAGGAAATATTACGGGAATAAAACACAACACAATCTAAATAGGGGGAGGAAAGGTTACGGGAATAAAACACAGATACAGTTTACAAACGAGTGAGGGGAAAGTTAGGGGAATAAAACGGAAATACTACGGGAATAAAACACAGACACAATTTAAATAGGGGGAGGGAATGTTACGGGAATAAAACACAGATACAGTTAACAAAGGAGTGAGGGGTAAGTTACGGGAAGAAAAAGGAAATAGTATGGGAATAAAACACAGACACAATTTATAAAGGGGGGATGAAATGTTACGGGGATAAAACACAGATACAGTTTACAAAGGAATGAGTGGAAAGTTACAGGAATAAAAATTACCCAAAATTTATAAAGGCTTGAGGGAAATATTACCGGAATAAACCACAGACACAATTTATAAAGGAAAATGGAAAAGTTACGCGAATAAAACACACATACAATTTATAAAAAGCAAGGATAACTTTAGAGGAATAAAACGCAGACACAATTTAAAAAGGGCGGAGGAAATGTTACGGACATAATAAACAGATACAGTTTACAAAGGAGTGAGGGGAAAGTTACGGGAATAAAAAGGAAATATTACGGGAATAAAACAGACACAATTTATAAAGTGGGGAGGAAATGTTATGGGAATAAAACACAGATACAGTTTACAAATGAGTGAGGGTAAAGTTACGGGAATAAAACGAAATTATTACGGGAATAAAACTCAGACACAATTTAAATAGGGGGAGCAACTGTTACGGGAATAAAACACAGATACAGTTTACAAAGGAGTGAGGGGAGAGTCACGGGAATAGAAAATACCCAAAATTTATAAAGGAGCGAGTAGAACATTATCTGAATAAAACACAGATACTATTTATTAAAACGTGAGGGAAATATTACGGCAATAAAACTCAGATACAGTTTACAAAGGAGTGATGCGAAAGTTACGGGAATAAAAAGGAAATATTACGGGAATAAAACACAGACACAATTTAAACAGGGGGGATGAAATGTTGCGGAATAAAACACAGATACAGTTTACAAAGGAGTGAGGGGAAAGTTACGGGAATAAAAAGGAAATATTACGGGAATAAAACACAGTCAAAATTTAAATAGGGTGAGGAAATGTTACGGGAATAAAACACCGATACAGTTTACAAATGAGTGAGGGTAAAGTTACGGGAATAAAACGGAATTATTACGGGAATAAAACACAGACACAATTTAAAGAGGGGGAGCAACTGTTACGGGAATAAAACACAGATACACTTTACAAAGGAGTGTGGGGAAACTTCCGGGAATAGAAAATACCCAAAATTTATAAAGGAGCGAGTAGAACATTATCTGAATAAAACACAGATACTATTTATTAAAACGTAAGGGAAATATTACGGGAATAAAACTCAGACACAATTTAAATAGGGGGGTGGAAATTTTATGGGAATAAAACACAGATACAGTTTACAAAGGAGTGATGGGAAAGTTACGGGAATAAAAAGGAAATATTACGGGAATAAAACACAGACACAATTTAAACAGGGGGGATGAAATGTTGCGGAATAAAACACTGATACAGTTAACAAAGGAGTGAGGGGAAAGTTACGGGAAAATAAGGAAATATTACGGGAATAAAACACAGACACAATCTAAATAGGGGGAGGAAAGGTTACGGGAATAAAACACAGATACAGTTTACAAAGGAGTGAGGGGAAAGTTAGGGGAATAAAACGGAAAAATTACGGGAATAAAACACAGACACAATTTAAATAGGGGGAGGGAATGTTACGGGAATAAAAGACAGATACAGTTAACAAAGGAGTGAAAGGTAAGTTACGGGAAGAAAAAGGAAATATTACGGGAATAAAACACAGACACAATTTATAAAGGGGGGATGAAATGTTACGGGGATAAAACACAGATACAGTTTACAAAGGAATGAGGGGAAAGTTACGGGAATAGAAATTACCCAAAATTTATAAAGGAGCGTGTAGAACATTATCTGAATAAAACACAGATACTATTTATTAAAACGTGAGGAAAATATTACGGGAATAAAACTCAGACACAATTTAAAAAGGGCGGAGGAAATGTTACGGACATAATACACAGATACAGTTTACAAAGGAGTGAGGGGAAAGTTACGGGAATAAAAAGGAAATATTACGGGAATAAAACACAGACACAATTTATAAAGTGGGGAGGAAATGTTATGGGAATAAAACACAGATGCAGTTTACAAAGGAGTGAGGGGAAAGTTACGGGAATAAAAAGGAAATATTACGGGAATAAAACACAAACACAATTTAAATAGGGGGGGAGGAAATGTTACGGGAATAAAACACAGATACAGTTTACAAAGGAGTGAGGGGAAAGTTACGGGAATAGAAAATACCCAAAATTTATAAAGGAGCGAGTAGAACATTATCTGAATAAAACACAGATACTATTTATTAAAACGTGAGGGAAATATTACGGGAATAAAACTCAGACACAATTTAAATAGGGGGGAGGAAATGTTACGGGAATAAAACACAGATACAGTTTACAAAGGAGTGAGGGGAAAGTTACGGGAATAAAAAGGAAATATTACGGGAATAAAACACAGACACAATTTAAACAGGGGGGATGAAATGTTGCGGAATAAAACACAGATACAGTTTACAAAGGAGTAATGGGAAAGTTACGGGAATAGAAAACACCCAAAATTTATAAAGGAGCGTGTAGAACATTATCGGAATAAAACACAGATACTATTTATTAAAACGTGAGGGAAATATTACGGGAATAAAACTCAGACACAATTTAAATAGCGGGGAGGAAATGTTACGTGAATAAAACACAGATACAGTTTACAAAGGAGTGAGGGGAAAGTTACGGGAATAAAAAGGAAATATTACGGGAATAAAACACAGACACAATTTAAAAAGGGCGGAGGAAATGTTGCGGAATAAAACACAGATACAGTTTACAAAGGAGTGAGGGGAAAGTTAGGGGTATAAAACGGAAATATAACGGGAATAAAACACAAACACAATTTACATAGGGGGGAGGAAATGTTACGGGAATAAAACACAGATACAGTTTACAAAGGAGTGAGGAGTAAGTTACCGGGAATAGAAAATACCCAAAATTTATAAAGGAGCGAGTAGAACATTATCTGAATAAAACACAGATACTATTTATTAAAACGTGAGGGAAATATTACGGGAATAAAACTGAGAAACAATTTAAATAAGGGGGAGGAAATGTTACGGAATAAAACACAGATACAGTTTACAAAGGAGTGAGGGGAAAGTTACGGGAATAAAAAGGAAATATTACGGGAATAAAACACAGACACAATTTAAACAGGGGTGAGGAAATGTTGCGGAATAAAACACAGATACAGTTTACAAAGGAGTGAGTGGAAAGTTAGGGGAATAAAACGGAAATATTACGAGAATAAAACACAGTCACAATTTAAATAGGGTGAGGAAATGTTACGGGAATAAAACACCGATACAGTTTACAAATGAGTGAGGGTAAAGTTACGGGAATAAAACGGAATTATTACGGGAATAAAACACAGACACAATTTAAAGAGGGGGAGTAACTGTTACGGGAATAATACACAGATAAACTTTACAAAGGAGTGAGGGGAGAGTCACGGGAATAGAAAATACCCAAAATTTATAAAGGAGCGAGTAGAACATTATCTGAATAAAACACAGATACTATTTATTAAAACGTAAGGGAAATATTACGGGAATAAAACTCAGACACAATTTAAATAGGGGGGTGGAAATTTTAATGGAATAATACACAGATACAGTTTACAAAGGAGTGATGGGAAAGTTACGGGAATAAAAAGGAAATATTACGGGAATAAAACACAGACACAATTTAAACAGGGGGGATGAAATGTTGCGGAATAAAACACTGATACAGTTAACAAAGGAGTGAGGGGAAAGTTACGGGAAAAAAAGGAAATATTACGGGAATAAAACACAACACAATCTAAATAGGGGGAGGAAAGGTTACGGGAATAAAACACAGATACAGTTTACAAACGAGTGAGGGGAAAGTTAGGGGAATAAAACGGAAATACTACGGGAATAAAACACAGACACAATTTAAATAGGGGGAGGGAATGTTACGGGAATAAAACACAGATACAGTTAACAAAGGAGTGAGGGGTAAGTTACGGGAAGAAAAAGGAAATAGTATGGGAATAAAACACAGACACAATTTATAAAGGGGGGATGAAATGTTACGGGGATAAAACACAGATACAGTTTACAAAGGAATGAGTGGAAAGTTACAGGAATAAAAATTACCCAAAATTTATAAAGGCTTGAGGGAAATATTACCGGAATAAACCACAGACACAATTTATAAAGGAAAATGGAAAAGTTACGCGAATAAAACACACATACAATTTATAAAAAGCAAGGATAACTTTAGAGGAATAAAACGCAGACACAATTTAAAAAGGGCGGAGGAAATGTTACGGACATAATACACAGATACAGTTTACAAAGGAGTGAGGGGAAAGTTACGGGAATAAAAAGGAAATATTACGGGAATAAAACAGACACAATTTATAAAGTGGGGAGGAAATGTTATGGGAATAAAACACAGATACAGTTTACAAATGAGTGAGGGTAAAGTTACGGGAATAAAACGAAATTATTACGGGAATAAAACTCAGACACAATTTAAATAGGGGGAGCAACTGTTACGGGAATAAAACACAGATACAGTTTACAAAGGAGTGAGGGGAGAGTCACGGGAATAGAAAATACCCAAAATTTATAAAGGAGCGAGTAGAACATTATCTGAATAAAACACAGATACTATTTATTAAAACGTGAGGGAAATATTACGGCAATAAAACTCAGATACAGTTTACAAAGGAGTGATGCGAAAGTTACGGGAATAAAAAGGAAATATTACGGGAATAAAACACAGACACAATTTAAACAGGGGGGATGAAATGTTGCGGAATAAAACACAGATACAGTTTACAAAGGAGTGAGGGGAAAGTTACGGGACTAAAAAGGAAATATTACGGGAATAAAACACAGTCAAAATTTAAATAGGGTGAGGAAATGTTACGGGAATAAAACACCGATACAGTTTACAAATGAGTGAGGGTAAAGTTACGGGAAAAAAACGGAATTATTACGGGAATAAAACACAGACACAATTTAAAGAGGGGGAGCAACTGTTACGGGAATAAAACACAGATACACTTTACAAAGGAGTGTGGGGAAACTTCCGGGAATAGAAAATACCCAAAATTTATAAAGGAGCGAGTAGAACATTATCTGAATAAAACACAGATACTATTTATTAAAACGTAAGGGAAATATTACGGGAATAAAACTCAGACACAATTTAAATAGGGGGGTGGAAATTTTATGGGAATAAAACACAGATACAGTTTACAAAGGAGTGATGGGAAAGTTACGGGAATAAAAAGGAAATATTACGGGAATAAAACACAGACACAATTTAAACAGGGGGGATGAAATGTTGCGGAATAAAACACTGATACAGTTAACAAAGGAGTGAGGGGAAAGTTACGGGAAAATAAGGAAATATTACGGGAATAAAACACAGACACAATCTAAATAGGGGGAGGAAAGGTTACGGGAATAAAACACAGATACAGTTTACAAAGGAGTGAGGGGAAAGTTAGGGGAATAAAACGGAAAAATTACGGGAATAAAACACAGACACAATTTAAATAGGGGGAGGGAATGTTACGGGAATAAAAGACAGATACAGTTAACAAAGGAGTGAAAGGTAAGTTGCGGGAAGAAAAAGGAAATATTACGGGAATAAAACACAGACACAATTTATAAAGGGGGGATGAAATGTTACGGGGATAAAACACAGATACAGTTTACAAAGGAATGAGGGGAAAGTTACGGGAATAGAAATTACCCAAAATTTATAAAGGAGCGTGTAGAACATTATCTGAATAAAACACAGATACTATTTATTAAAACGTGAGGAAAATATTACGGGAATAAAACTCAGACACAATTTAAAAAGGGCGGAGGAAATGTTACGGACATAATACACAGATACAGTTTACAAAGGAGTGAGGGGAAAGTTACGGGAATAAAAAGGAAATATTACGGGAATAAAACACAGACACAATTTATAAAGTGGGGAGGAAATGTTATGGGAATAAAACACAGATGCAGTTTACAAAGGAGTGAGGGGAAAGTTACGGGAATAAAAAGGAAATATTACGGGAATAAAACACAAACACAATTTAAATAGGGGGGGAGGAAATGTTACGGGAATAAAACACAGATACAGTTTACAAAGGAGTGAGGGGAAAGTTACGGGAATAGAAAATACCCAAAATTTATAAAGGAGCGAGTAGAACATTATCTGAATAAAACACAGATACTATTTATTAAAACGTGAGGGAAATATTACGGGAATAAAACTCAGACACAATTTAAATAGGGGGGAGGAAATGTTACGGGAATAAAACACAGATACAGTTTACAAAGGAGTGAGGGGAAAGTTACGGGAATAAAAAGGAAATATTACGGGAATAAAACACAGACACAATTTAAACAGGGGGGATGAAATGTTGCGGAATAAAACACAGATACAGTTTACAAAGGAGTAATGGGAAAGTTACGGGAATAGAAAACACCCAAAATTTATAAAGGAGCGTGTAGAACATTATCGGAATAAAACACAGATACTATTTATTAAAACGTGAGGGAAATATTACGGGAATAAAACTCAGACACAATTTAAATAGCGGGGAGGAAATGTTACGTGAATAAAACACAGATACAGTTTACAAAGGAGTGAGGGGAAAGTTACGGGAATAAAAAGGAAATATTACGGGAATAAAACACAGACACAATTTAAAAAGGGTGGAGGAAATGTTGCGGAATAAAACACAGATACAGTTTACAAAGGAGTGAGGGGAAAGTTAGGGGTATAAAACGGAAATATAACGGGAATAAAACACAAACACAATTTACATAGGGGGGAGGAAATGTTACGGGAATAAAACACAGATACAGTTTACAAAGGAGTGAGGAGTAAGTTACCGGGAATAGAAAATACCCAAAATTTATAAAGGAGCGAGTAGAACATTATCTGAATAAAACACAGATACTATTTATTAAAACGTGAGGGAAATATTACGGGAATAAAACTGAGAAACAATTTAAATAAGGGGGAGGAAATGTTACGGAATAAAACACAGATACAGTTTACAAAGGAGTGAGGGGAAAGTTACGGGAATAAAAAGGAAATATTACGGGAATAAAACACAGACACAATTTAAACAGGGGTGAGGAAATGTTGCGGAATAAAACACAGATACAGTTTACAAAGGAGTGAGTGGAAAGTTAGGGGAATAAAACGGAAATATTACGAGAATAAAACACAGTCACAATTTAAATAGGGGGAGGAAATGTTACGGGAATAAAACACAGATACAATTTACAAAGGAGTGAGGGTAAAGTTACGGGAATAAAACGGAGTCATTACGGGAATAAAACACAGACACAATTTAAATAGGGGGAGCAACTGTTACGGGAATAAAACACAGATACAGTTTACAAAGGAGTGAGGGGAAAGTTACGGGAATAGAAAATACCCAAAATTTATAAAGGAGCGAGTAGAACATTATCTGAATAAAACACAGATACTATTTGTTAAAACGTGAGGGAAACATTACGGGAATAAAACTCAGACACAATTTAAATAGGGGGGAGGAAATGTTACGGGAATAAAACACAGATACAGTTTACAAAGGAGTGAGGGGAAAGTTACGGGAATAAAAAGGAAATATTACGGGAATAAAACACAGACACAATTTAAACAGGGGGGAGGAAATGTTACGGAATAAAACACAGATACAGTTTACAAAGGAGTGAGTGGAAAGTTTGGGGAATAAAACGGAAATATTACAGGAATAAAACACAGTCACAATTTAAATAGGGGGAGGAAATGTTACGGGAATAAAAACCAGATACAATTTACAAAGGAGTGAGGGTAAAGTTACGGGAATAAAACGGAATTATTACGGGAATAAAACACAGACACAATTTAAATAGGGGGAACAACTGTTACGGGAATAAAACACAGATACAGTTTACAAAGGAGTGAGGGGAAAGTTACGGGAATAGAAAATACCCAAAATTTATAAAGGAGCGAGTAGAACATTATCTGAATAAAACACAGATACTATTTATTAAAACGTGAGGGAAATATTACTGGAATAAAACTCAGACACAATTTAAATAGGGAGTGGAAATGTTATGGGAATAAAACACAGATACAGTTTACAAAGGAGTGATGGGAAAGTTACGGGAATAAAAAGGAAATATTACGGGAATAAAACATAGACACAATTTAAACAGGGGGGATGAAATGTTGCGGAATAAAACACAGATACAGTTTACAAAGGAGTGATGGGAAAGTTACGGGAATAAAAAGGAAAATTACGGGAATAAAACACAGACACAATTTAAACAGGGGGGATGAAATGTTGCGGAATAAAACACTGATGCAGTTAACAAAGGAGTGAGGGGAAAGTTACGGGAAAAAAAGGAAATATTACGGGAATAAAACACAGACACAATCTAAATAGGGGGAGGAAAGGTTACGGGAATAAAACACAGATACAGTTTACAAACGAGTGAGGGGAAAGGTAGGGGAATAAAACGGAAATATTACGGGAATAAAACACAGACACAATTTAAATAGGGGGAGGGAATGTTACGGGAATAAAACACAGATACAGTTAACAAAGGAGTGAGGGGCAAGTTACGGGAAGAAAAAGGAAATATTACGGGAATAAAACACAGACACAATTTATAAAGGGGGGATGAAATGTTACGGGGATAAAACACAGATACAGTTTACAAAGGAATGAGGGGAAAGTTACAGGAATAAAAATAACCCAAAATTTATAAAGGCTTGAGGGAAATATTACCGGAATAAACCACAGACACAATTTATAAAGGAAAATGGAAAAGTTACGCGAATAAAACACACATACAATTTATAAAAAGCAAGGATAACTTTAGAGGAATAAAACGCAGACACAATTTAAAAAGGGCGGAGGAAATGTTACGGACATAATACACAGATACAGTTTACAAAGGAGTGAGGGGAAAGTTACGGGAATAAAAAGGAAATATTACGGGAATAAAACACAGACACAATTTATAAAGTGGGGAGGAAATGTTATGGGAATAAAACACAGATGCAGTTTACAAAGGAGTGAGGGGAAAGTTACGGGAATAAAAAGGAAATATTACGGGAATAAAACACAAACACAATTTAAATAGGGGGGGAGGAAATGTTACGGGAATAAAACACAGATACAGTTTACAAAGGAGTGAGGGGAAAGTTACGGGAATAGAAAATACCCAAAATTTATAAAGGAGCGAGTAGAACATTATCTGAATAAAACACAGATACTATTTATTAAAACGTGAGGGAAATATTACGGGAATAAAACTCAGACACAATTTAAATAGGGGGGAGGAAATGTTACGGGAATAAAACACAGATACAGTTTACAAAGGAGTGAGGGGAAAGTTACGGGAATAAAAAGGAAATATTACGGGAATAAAACACAGACACAATTTAAACAGGGGGGAGGAAATGTTGCGGAATAAAACACAGATACAGTTTACAAAGGAGTGAGTGGAAAGTTAGGGGAATAAAACGGAAATATTACGGGAATGAAACACAGTCACAATTTAAATAGGGGAGGAAATGTTACTGGAATAAAACACAGATACAATTTACAAAGGAGTGAGGGGAAAGTTACGGGAATAGAAAATACCCAAAATTTATAAAGGAGCGAGTAGAACATTATCTGAATAAAACACAGATACTATTTATTAAAACGTGAGGGAAATATTACTGGAATAAAACTCAGACACAATTTAAATAGGGAGTGGAAATGTTATGGGAATAAAACACAGATACAGTTTACAAAGGAGTGATGGGAAAGTTACGGGAATAAAAAGGAAATATTACGGGAATAAAACATAGACACAATTTAAACAGGGGGGATGAAATGTTGCGGAATAAAACACAGATACAGTTTACAAAGGAGTGATGGGAAAGTTACGGGAATAAAAAGGAAAATTACGGGAATAAAACACAGACACAATTTAAACAGGGGGGATGAAATGTTGCGGAATAAAACACTGATGCAGTTAACAAAGGAGTGAGGGGAAAGTTACGGGAAAAAAAGGAAATATTACGGGAATAAAACACAGACACAATCTAAATAGGGGGAGGAAAGGTTACGGGAATAAAACACAGATACAGTTTACAAACGAGTGAGGGGAAAGGTAGGGGAATAAAACGGAAATATTACGGGAATAAAACACAGACACAATTTAAATAGGGGGAGGGAATGTTACGGGAATAAAACACAGATACAGTTAACAAAGGAGTGAGGGGCAAGTTACGGGAAGAAAAAGGAAATATTACGGGAATAAAACACAGACACAATTTATAAAGGGGGGATGAAATGTTACGGGGATAAAACACAGATACAGTTTACAAAGGAATGAGGGGAAAGTTACAGGAATAAAAATAACCCAAAATTTATAAAGGCTTGAGGGAAATATTACCGGAATAAACCACAGACACAATTTATAAAGGAAAATGGAAAAGTTACGCGAATAAAACACACATACAATTTATAAAAAGCAAGGATAACTTTAGAGGAATAAAACGCAGACACAATTTAAAAAGGGCGGAGGAAATGTTACGGACATAATACACAGATACAGTTTACAAAGGAGTGAGGGGAAAGTTACGGGAATAAAAAGGAAATATTACGGGAATAAAACACAGACACAATTTATAAAGTGGGGAGGAAATGTTATGGGAATAAAACACAGATGCAGTTTACAAAGGAGTGAGGGGAAAGTTACGGGAATAAAAAGGAAATATTACGGGAATAAAACACAAACACAATTTAAATAGGGGGGGAGGAAATGTTACGGGAATAAAACACAGATACAGTTTACAAAGGAGTGAGGGGAAAGTTACGGGAATAGAAAATACCCAAAATTTATAAAGGAGCGAGTAGAACATTATCTGAATAAAACACAGATACTATTTATTAAAACGTGAGGGAAATATTACGGGAATAAAACTCAGACACAATTTAAATAGGGGGGAGGAAATGTTACGGGAATAAAACACAGATACAGTTTACAAAGGAGTGAGGGGAAAGTTACGGGAATAAAAAGGAAATATTACGGGAATAAAACACAGACACAATTTAAACAGGGGGGAGGAAATGTTGCGGAATAAAACACAGATACAGTTTACAAAGGAGTGAGTGGAAAGTTAGGGGAATAAAACGGAAATATTACGGGAATGAAACACAGTCACAATTTAAATAGGGGAGGAAATGTTACTGGAATAAAACACAGATACAATTTACAAAGGAGTGAGGGTAAAGTTACGGGAATAAAACGGAATTATTACGGGAATAAAACACAGACACAATTTAAATAGGGGGAGCAACTGTTACGGGAATAAAACACAGATACAGTTTAAAAAGGAGTGAGGGGAAAGTTACGGGAATAGAAAATACCCAAAATTTATAAAGGAGCGAGTAGAACATTATCTGAATAAAACACAGATACTATTCATTAAAACGTGAGGGAAATATTACGGGAATAAAACTCAGACACAATTTAAATAGGTGGGTGGAAATGTTATGGGAATAAAACACAGATACAGTTTACAAAGGAGTGATGGGAAAGTTACGGGAATAAAAAGGAAATGTTACGGGAATAAAACACAGACACAATTTAAACAGGGGGGATGAAATGTTGCGAAATAAAACACAGATACAGTTTACAAAGTAGTAATGGGAAAGTTACGGGAATAGAAAACACCCAAAATTTATAAAGGAGCGTGTAGAACATTATCGGAATAAAACACAGATACTATTTATTAAAACGTGAGGGAAATATTACGGGAATAAAACTCAGACACAATTTAAATAGGGGGGAGGAAATGTTACGTGAATAAAACACAGATACAGATTACAAAGGAGTGAGGGTGAAGTTACGGGAATAAAAAGGAAATATTACGGGAATAAAACACAGACTCAATTTAAACAGGGCGGAGGAAATGTTGCGGAATAAAACACAGATACAGTTTACAAAGGAGTGAGGGGAAAGTTAGGGGTATAAAACGGAAATATAACTGGAATAAAACACAAACACAATTTACATAGGGGGGAGGAAATGTTACGGGAATAAAACACAGATACAGTTTACAAAGGAGTGAGGAGTAAGTTACCGGGAATAGAAAATACCCAAAATTTATAAAGGAGCGAGTAGAACATTATCTGAATAAAACACAGATACTATTTATTAAAACGTGAGGGAAATATTACGGGAATAAAACTCAGACACAATTTGAATGGGGGGAGGAAATTTTACGGGAAAAAAAACACAGATACAGTTTACAAAGGAGTGAGGGGAAAGTTACGGGAATAAAAAGGAAATATTATGGGAATAAAACACAAACACAATTTAAATAGGGGGGGAGGAAATGTTACGGGAATAAAACACAGATACAGTTTACAAAGGAGTGAGGGGAAAGTTACGGGAATAGAAAATACCCAAAATTTATAAAGGAGCGAGTAGAACATTATCTGAATAAAACACAGATACTATTTATTAAAACGTGAGGGAATTATTACGGGAATAAAACTGAGACACAATTTAAATAGGGGGGAGGAAATGTTACGGAATAAAACACAGATACAGTTTACAAAGGAGTGAGTGGAAAGTTAGGGGAATAAAACGGAAATATTACGGGAATAAAACACAGTCACAATTTAAATGGGGGAGGAAATGTTACGGGAATAAAACACAGATACAATGTACAAAGGAGTGAGGGTAAAGTTACGGGAATAAAACGGAGTTTTTACGGGAATAAAACACAGACACAATTTAAATAGGGGGAGCAACTGTTACCGGAATAAAACACAGATACAGTTTACAAAGGAGTGAGGGGAAAGTTACGGGAATAGAAAATACCCAAAATTTATAAAGGAGCGAGTAGAACATTATCTGAATAAAACACAGATACTATTTGTTAAAACGTGAGGGAAACATTACGGGAATAAAACTCAGACACAATTTAAATAGGGGGGAGGAAATGTTACGGGAATAAAACACAGATACAGTTTACAAAGGAGTGAGGGGAAAGTTACGGGAATAAAAAGGAAATATTACGGGAATAAAACACAGACACAATTTAAACAGGGTGGAGGAAATTTTGCGGAATAAAACACAGATACAGTTTACAAAGGAGTGAGTGGAAAGTTAGGGGAATAAAACGGAAATATTACGGGAATAAAACACAGTCACAATTTAAATAGGGGGAGGAAATGTTACGGGAATAAAACACAGATACAATTTACAAAGGAGTGAGGGTAAAGTTACGGGAATAAAACGGAGTTATTACGGGAATAAAACGGAGTTATTACGGGAATAAAACACAGACACAATTTAAATAGGGGGAGCAACTGTTACGGGAATAAAACACAGATACAGTTTACAAAGGAGTGAGGGGAAAGTTACGGGAATAGAAAATACCCAAAATTTATAAAGGAGCGAGTAGAACATTATCTGAATAAAACACAGATACTATTTGTTAAAACGTGAGGGAAACATTACGGGAATAAAACTCAGACACAATTTAAATAGGGGGGAGGAAATGTTACGGGAATAAAACACAGATACAGTTTACAAAGGAGTGAGGGGAAAGTTACGGGAATAAAAAGGAAATATTACGAGAATAAAACACAGACACAATTTAAACAGGGGGGAGGAAATGTTGCGGAATAAAACACAGATACAGTTTACAAAGGAGTGAGTGGAAAGTTAGGGGAATAAAACGGAAATATTACGGGAATAAAACACAGTCACAATTTAAATAGGGGGAGGAAATGTTACGGGAATAAAAACCAGATACAATTTACAAAGGAGTGAGGGTAAAGTTACGGGAATAAAACGGAATTATTACGGGAATAAAACACAGACACAATTTAAATAGGGGGAACAACTGTTACGGGAATAAAACACAGATACAGTTTACAAAGGAGTGAGGGGAAAGTTTTTTTTTCTCTTCTTTGGCTTGGCTTCGCGGACGAAGATTTATGGAGGGGGTAAAAAGTCCACGTCAGCTGCAGGCTCGTTTGTGGTTGACCAGTCCGATGCGGGACAGGCAGACACGATTGCAGCGGTTGCAAGGGAAAATTGGTTGGTTGGGGTTGGGTGTTGGGTTTTTCCTCCTTTGCCTTTTGTCAGTGAGGTGGGCTCTGCGGTCTTCTTCAAAGGAGGCTGCTGCCCGCCAAACTGTGAGGCGCCAAGATGCACGGTTTGAGGCGTTATCAGCCCACTGGCGGTGGTCAATGTGGCAGGCACCAAGAGATTTCTTTAGCCAGTCCTTGTACCTTTTCTTTGGTGCACCTCCGTCACGGTGGCCAGTGGAGAGCTCGCCATATAATACGATCTTGGGAAGGCGATGGTCCTCCATTCTGGAGACGTGACCCATCCAGCGCAGCTGGATCTTCAGCAGCGTGGACTCGATGCTGTCGACCTCTGCCATCTCGAGTACCTCGACGTTAGGGGTGTGAGCGCTCCAATGGATGTTGAGGATGGAGCGGAGACAACGCTGGTGGAAGCGTTCTAGGAGCCATAGGTGGTGCCGGTAGAGGACCCATGATTCGGAGCCGAACAGGAGTGTGGGTATGACAACGGCTCTGTATACGCTTATCTTTGTGAGGTTTTTCAGTTGGTTGTTTTTCCAGACTCTTTTGTGTAGTCTTCCAAAGGCGCTATTTGCCTTGGCGAGTCTGTTGTCTATCTCATTGTCGATCCTTGCATCTGATGAAATGGTGCAGCCGAGATAGGTAAACTGGTTGACCGTTTTGAGTTTTGTGTGCCCGATGGAGATGTGGGGGGGCTGGTAGTCATGGTGGGGAGCTGGCTGATGGAGGACCTCAGTTTTCTTCAGGCTGACTTCCAGGCCAAACATTTTGGCAGTTTCCGCAAAGCAGGACGTCAAGCGCTGAAGAGCTGGCTCTGAATGGGCAACTAAAGCGGCATCATCTGCAAAGAGTAGTTCACGGACAAGTTTCTCTTGTGTCTTGGTGTGAGCTTGCAGGCGCCTCAGATTGAAGAGACTGCCATCCGTGCGGTACCGGATGTAAACAACGTCTTCATTGTTGGGGTCTTTCATGGCTTGGTTCAGCATCATGCTGAAGAAGATTGAAAAGAGGGTTGGTGCGAGAACACAGCCTTGCTTCACGCCATTGTTAATGGAGAAGGGTTCAGAGAGCTCATTGCTGTATCTGACCCGACCTTGTTGGTTTTCGTGCAGTTGGATAATCATGTTGAGGAACTTTGGGGGACATCCGATGCGCTCTAGTATTTGCCAAAGCCCTTTCCTGCTCACGGTGTCGAAGGCTTTGGTGAGGTCAACAAAGGTGATGTAGAGTCCTTTGTTTTGTTCTCTACACTTTTCTTGGAGCTGTCTGAGGGCAAAGACCATGTCAGTGGTTCCTCTGTTAGCGCGAAAGCCGCACTGTGATAAGCAAGGGGGAGGCGGCGGCCCCAGTCCGGGCACAGGGAGAGCAGCGGCGGCCCCGGCCCCGGTCCGGGCGAAGGGTAGACGGCGGCGGCCCCGATACGGGCAAGAGCAAGGGGGAGGCGGCGGCCCCAGTCCGGGCACAGGGAGAGCAGCGGCGGCCCCGGCCCCGGTCCGGGCGAAGGGTAGACGGCGGCGGCCCCGATACGGGCAGGAGCAAGGGGGAGGCGGCGGCCCCAGTCCGGGCACAGGGAGAGCAGCGGCGGCCCTGGCCCCGGTCCGGGCGAAGGGTAGACGGCGGCGGCCCCGATACGGGCAGGAGCAAGGGGGAGGCGGCGGCCCCAGTCCGGGCACAGGGAGAGCAGCGGCGGCCCCGGCCCCGGTCCGGGCGAAGGGTAGACGGCGGCGGCCCCGATACGGGCAGGAGCAAGGGGGAGGCGGCGGCCCCAGTCCGGGCACAGGGAGAGCAGCGGCGGCCCCGGCCCCGGTCCGGGCGAAGGGTAGACGGCGGCGGCCCCGATACGGGCAGGAGCAAGGGGGAGGCGGCGGCCCCAGTCCGGGCACAGGGAGAGCAGCGGCGGCCCCGGCCCCGGCCCCGGTCCGGGCGAAGGGTAGACGGCGGCGGCCCCGATACGGGCAGGAGCAAGGGGGAGGCGGCGGCCCCAGTCCGGGCACAGGGAGAGCAGCGGCGGACCCCGGCCCCGGTCCGGGCGAAGGGTAGACGGCGGCGGCCCCGATACGGGCAGGAGCAAGGGGGAGGCGGCGGCCCCAGTCCGGGCACAGGGAGAGCAGCGGCGGCCCCGGCCCCGGTCCGGGCGAAGGGTAGAGGGGAAAGTTACGGGAATAGAAAATACCCAAAATTTATAAAGGAGCGAGTAGAACATTATCTGAATAAAACACAGATACTATTTATTAAAACGTGAGGGAAATATTACGGGAATAAAACTCAGACACAATTTAAATAGGGAGTGGAAATGTTATGGGAATAAAACACAGATACAGTTTACAAAGGAGTGATGGGAAAGTTACGGGAATAAAAAGGAAATATTACGGGAATAAAACATAGACACAATTTAAACAGGGGGGATGAAATGTTGCGGAATAAAACACAGATACAGTTTACAAAGGAGTGATGGGAAAGTTACGGAAATAAAAAGGAAATATTACGGGAATAAAACACAGACACAATTTAAATAGGGGGAGGAAAGGTTACGGGAATAAAACACAGATACAGTTTACAAACGAGTGAGGGGAAAGGTAGGGGAATAAAACGGAAATATTACGGGAATAAAACACAGACACAATTTAAATAGGGGGAGGGAATGTTACGGGAATAAAACACAGATACAGTTAACAAAGGAGTGAGGGGTAAGTTACGGGAAGAAAAAGGAAATATTACGGGAATAAAACACAGACACAATTTATAAAGGGGGGATGAAATGTTACGGGGATAAAACACAGATACAGTTTACAAAGGAATGAGGGGAAAGTTACAGGAATAAAAATTACCCAAAATTTATAAAGGCTTGAGGGAAATATTACCGGAATAAACCACAGACACAATTTATAAAGGAAAATGGAAAAGTTACGCGAATAAAACACACATACAATTTATAAAAAGCGAGGATAACTTTAGAGGAATAAAACGCAGACACAATTTAAAAAGGGCGGAGGAAATGTTACGGACATAAAACACAGATACAGTTTACAAAGGAGTGCGGGGAAAGTTACAGGAATAAAAAGGAAATATTACGGGAATAAAACACAGACACAATTTAAATAGGGGGAGCAACTGTTACGGGAATAAAACACAGATACAGTTTACAAAGGAGTGAGGGGAAAGTTACGGGAATAGAAATATACCCAAAATTTATAAAGAAGCGAGTAGAACATTATCTGAATAAAACACAGATACTATTTGTTAAAAAGTGAGGGAAACATTACGGGAATAAAACTCAGACACAATTTAAATAGGGGGGAGGAAATGTTACGGGAATAAAGCACAGATACAGTTTACAAAGGAGTGAGGGGAAAGTTACGGGAATAAAAAGGAAATATTACGGGAATAAAACACAGACACAATTTAAACAGGGGGGAGGAAATTTTGCGGAATAAAACACAGATACAGTTTACAAAGGAGTGAGTGGAAATTTAGGGGAATAAAACGGAAATATTACGGGAATAAAACACAGTCACAATTTAAATACGGGGAGGAAATGTTACGGGAATAAAACACAGATACAATTTACAAAGGAGTGAGGGTAAAGTTACGGGAATAAAACGGAATTATTACGGGAATAAAACACAGACTCAATTTAAATAGGGGGAACAACTGTTACGGGAATAAAACACAGATACAGTTTACAAAGGAGTGAGTGGAAAGTTAGGGGAATAAAACGGAAATATTACGGGAATAAAACACAGTCACAATTTAAATAGGGGGAGGAAATGTTACGGGAATAAAAACCAGATACAATTTACAAAGGAGTGAGGGTAAAGTTACGGGAATAAAACGGAATTATTACGGGAATAAAACACAGACACAATTTAAATAGGGGGAACAACTGTTACGGGAATAAAACACAGATACAGTTTACAAAGGAGTGAGGGGAAAGTTTTTTTTTCTCTTCTTTGGCTTGGCTTCGCGGACGAAGATTTATGGAGGGGGTAAAAAGTCCACGTCAGCTGCAGGCTCGTTTGTGGTTGACCAGTCCGATGCGGGACAGGCAGACACGATTGCAGCGGTTGCAAGGGAAAATTGGTTGGTTGGGGTTGGGTGTTGGGTTTTTCCTCCTTTGCCTTTTGTCAGTGAGGTGGGCTCTGCGGTCTTCTTCAAAGGAGGCTGCTGCCCGCCAAACTGTGAGGCGCCAAGATGCACGGTTTGAGGCGTTATCAGCCCACTGGCGGTGGTCAATGTGGCAGGCACCAAGAGATTTCTTTAGCCAGTCCTTGTACCTTTTCTTTGGTGCACCTCCGTCACGGTGGCCAGTGGAGAGCTCGCCATATAATACGATCTTGGGAAGGCGATGGTCCTCCATTCTGGAGACGTGACCCATCCAGCGCAGCTGGATCTTCAGCAGCGTGGACTCGATGCTGTCGACCTCTGCCATCTCGAGTACCTCGACGTTAGGGGTGTGAGCGCTCCAATGGATGTTGAGGATGGAGCGGAGACAACGCTGGTGGAAGCGTTCTAGGAGCCATAGGTGGTGCCGGTAGAGGACCCATGATTCGGAGCCGAACAGGAGTGTGGGTATGACAACGGCTCTGTATACGCTTATCTTTGTGAGGTTTTTCAGTTGGTTGTTTTTCCAGACTCTTTTGTGTAGTCTTCCAAAGGCGCTATTTGCCTTGGCGAGTCTGTTGTCTATCTCATTGTCGATCCTTGCATCTGATGAAATGGTGCAGCCGAGATAGGTAAACTGGTTGACCGTTTTGAGTTTTGTGTGCCCGATGGAGATGTGGGGGGGCTGGTAGTCATGGTGGGGAGCTGGCTGATGGAGGACCTCAGTTTTCTTCAGGCTGACTTCCAGGCCAAACATTTTGGCAGTTTCCGCAAAGCAGGACGTCAAGCGCTGAAGAGCTGGCTCTGAATGGGCAACTAAAGCGGCATCATCTGCAAAGAGTAGTTCACGAACAAGTTTCTCTTGTGTCTTGGTGTGAGCTTGCAGGCGCCTCAGATTGAAGAGACTGCCATCCGTGCGGTACCGGATGTAAACAACGCCTTCATTGTTGGGGTCTTTCATGGCTTGGTTCAGCATCATGCTGAAGAAGATTGAAAAGAGGGTTGGTGCGAGAACACAGCCTTGCTTCACGCCATTGTTAATGGAGAAGGGTTCAGAGAGCTCATTGCTGTATCTGACCCGACCTTGTTGGTTTTCGTGCAGTTGGATAATCATGTTGAGGAACTTTGGGGGACATCCGATGCGCTCTAGTATTTGCCAAAGCCCTTTCCTGCTCACGGTGTCGAAGGCTTTGGTGAGGTCAACAAAGGTGATGTAGAGTCCTTTGTTTTGTTCTCTACACTTTTCTTGGAGCTGTCTGAGGGCAAAGACCATGTCAGTGGTTCCTCTGTTAGCGCGAAAGCCGCACTGTGATAAGCAAGGGGGAGGCGGCGGCCCCAGTCCGGGCACAGGGAGAGCAGCGGCGGCCCCGGCCCCGGTCCGGGCGAAGGGTAGACGGCGGCGGCCCCGATACGTGCAAGAGCAAGGGGGAGGCGGCGGCCCCAGTCCGGGCACAGGGAGAGCAGCGGCGGCCCCGGCCCCGGTCCGGGCGAAGGGTAGACGGCGGCGGCCCCGATACGGGCAGGAGCAAGGGGGAGGCGGCGGCCCCAGTCCGGGCACAGGGAGAGCAGCGGCGGCCCTGGCCCCGGTCCGGGCGAAGGGTAGACGGCGGCGGCCCCGATACGGGCAGGAGCAAGGGGGAGGCGGCGGCCCCAGTCCGGGCACAGGGAGAGCAGCGGCGGCCCCGGCCCCGGTCCGGGCGAAGGGTAGACGGCGGCGGCCCCGATACGGGCAGGAGCAAGGGGGAGGCGGCGGCCCCAGTCCGGGCACAGGGAGAGCAGCGGCGGCCCCGGCCCCGGTCCGGGCGAAGGGTAGACGGCGGCGGCCCCGATACGGGCAGGAGCAAGGGGGAGGCGGCGGCCCCAGTCCGGGCACAGGGAGAGCAGCGGCGGCCCCGGCCCCGGCCCCGGTCCGGGCGAAGGGTAGACGGCGGCGGCCCCGATACGGGCAGGAGCAAGGGGGAGGCGGCGGCCCCAGTCCGGGCACAGGGAGAGCAGCGGCGGACCCCGGCCCCGGTCCGGGCGAAGGGTAGACGGCGGCGGCCCCGATACGGGCAGGAGCAAGGGGGAGGCGGCGGCCCCAGTCCGGGCACAGGGAGAGCAGCGGCGGACCCCGGCCCCGGTCCGGGCGAAGGGTAGACGGCGGCGGCCCCGATACGGGCAGGAGCAAGGGGGAGGCGGCGGCCCCAGTCCGGGCACAGGGAGAGCAGCGGCGGCCCCGGCCCCGGTCCGGGCGAAGGGTAGAGGGGAAAGTTACGGGAATAGAAAATACCCAAAATTTATAAAGGAGCGAGTAGAACATTATCTGAATAAAACACAGATACTATTTATTAAAACGTGAGGGAAATATTACGGGAATAAAACTCAGACACAATTTAAATAGGGAGTGGAAATGTTATGGGAATAAAACACAGATACAGTTTACAAAGGAGTGATGGGAAAGTTACGGGAATAAAAAGGAAATATTACGGGAATAAAACATAGACACAATTTAAACAGGGGGGATGAAATGTTGCGGAATAAAACACAGATACAGTTTACAAAGGAGTGATGGGAAAGTTACGGAAATAAAAAGGAAATATTACGGGAATAAAACACAGACACAATTTAAATAGGGGGAGGAAAGGTTACGGGAATAAAACACAGATACAGTTTACAAACGAGTGAGGGGAAAGGTAGGGGAATAAAACGGAAATATTACGGGAATAAAACACAGACACAATTTAAATAGGGGGAGGGAATGTTACGGGAATAAAACACAGATACAGTTAACAAAGGAGTGAGGGGTAAGTTACGGGAAGAAAAAGGAAATATTACGGGAATAAAACACAGACACAATTTATAAAGGGGGGATGAAATGTTACGGGGATAAAACACAGATACAGTTTACAAAGGAATGAGGGGAAAGTTACAGGAATAAAAATTACCCAAAATTTATAAAGGCTTGAGGGAAATATTACCGGAATAAACCACAGACACAATTTATAAAGGAAAATGGAAAAGTTACGCGAATAAAACACACATACAATTTATAAAAAGCGAGGATAACTTTAGAGGAATAAAACGCAGACACAATTTAAAAAGGGCGGAGGAAATGTTACGGACATAAAACACAGATACAGTTTACAAAGGAGTGCGGGGAAAGTTACAGGAATAAAAAGGAAATATTACGGGAATAAAACACAGACACAATTTAAATAGGGGGAGCAACTGTTACGGGAATAAAACACAGATACAGTTTACAAAGGAGTGAGGGGAAAGTTACGGGAATAGAAATATACCCAAAATTTATAAAGAAGCGAGTAGAACATTATCTGAATAAAACACAGATACTATTTGTTAAAAAGTGAGGGAAACATTACGGGAATAAAACTCAGACACAATTTAAATAGGGGGGAGGAAATGTTACGGGAATAAAGCACAGATACAGTTTACAAAGGAGTGAGGGGAAAGTTACGGGAATAAAAAGGAAATATTACGGGAATAAAACACAGACACAATTTAAACAGGGGGGAGGAAATTTTGCGGAATAAAACACAGATACAGTTTACAAAGGAGTGAGTGGAAATTTAGGGGAATAAAACGGAAATATTACGGGAATAAAACACAGTCACAATTTAAATAGGGGGAGGAAATGTTACGGGAATAAAACACAGATACAATTTACAAAGGAGTGAGGGTAAAGTTACGGGAATAAAACGGAATTATTACGGGAATAAAACACAGACTCAATTTAAATAGGGGGAACAACTGTTACGGGAATAAAACACAGATACAGTTTACAAAGGAGTGAGGGGAAAGTTACGGGAATAGAAAATACCCAAAATTTATAAAGGAGCGAGTAGAACATTATCTGAATAAAATACAGATACTATTTATTAAAACGTGAGGGAAATATTACGGGAATAAAACTCAGACACAATTTAAATAGGAGGTGGAAATGTTATGGGAATAAAACACAGATACAGTTTACAAAGGAGTGATGGGAAAGTTACGGGAATAAAAAGGAAATATTACGGGAATAAAACATAGACACAATTTAAACAGGGGGGATGAAATGTTGCGGAATAAAACACAGATACAGTTTACAAAGGAGTGATGGGAAAGTTACGGAAATAAAAAGGAAATATTACGGGAATAAAACACAGACACAATTTAAACAGGGGGGATGAAATGTTGCGTAATAAAACACAGATACAGTTTACAAAGGAGTGAGGGGAAAGTTACGGGAATAAAAAGGAAATATTACGGGAATAAAACACAGTCAAAATTTAAATAGGGTGAGGAAATGTTACGGGAATAAAACACCGATACAGTTTACAAATGAGTGAGGGTAAAGTTACGGGAATAAAACGGAATTATTACGGGAATAAAACACAGACACAATTTAAAGAGGGGGAGCAACTGTTACGGGAATAAAACACAGATATACTTTACAAAGGAGTGAGGGGAAACTTCCGGGAATAGAAAATACCCAAAATTTATAAAGGAGCGAGTAGAACATTATCTGAATAAAACACAGATACTATTTATTAAAACGTAAGGGAAATATTACGGGAATTAAACTCAGACACAATTTAAATAGGGGGGTGGAAATTTTATGGGAATAAAACACAGATACAGTTTACAAAGGAGTGATGGGAAAGTTACGGGAATAAAAAGGAAATATTACGGGAATAAAACACAGACACAATTTAAACAGGGGGGATGAAATGTTGCGGAATAAAACACTGATACAGTTAACAAAGGAGTGAGGGGAAAGTTACGGGAAAATAAGGAAATATTACGGGAATAAAACACAGACACAATCTAAATAGGGGGAGGAAAGGTTACGGGAATAAAACACAGATACAGTTAACAAAGGAGTGAAGGGAAAGTTAGGGGAATAAAACGGAAAAATTACGGGAATAAAACACAGACACAATTTAAATAGGGGGAGGGAATGTTACGGGAATAAAACACAGATACAGTTAACAAAGGAGTGAAAGGTAAGTTACGGGAAGAAAAAGGAAATATTACGGGAATAAAACACAGACACAATTTATAAAGGGGGGATGAAATGTTACGGGGATAAAACACAGATACAGTTTACAAAGGAATGAGGGGAAAGTTACAGGAATAGAAATTACCCAAAATTTATAAAGGAGCGTGTAGAACATTATCTGAATAAAACACAGCTACTATTTATTAAAACGTGAGGGAAATATTACGGGAATAAAACTCAGACACAATTTAAATAGGGGGGTGGAAATGTTATGGGAATAAATCACAGATACAGTTTACAAGGGAGTGATGGTAAAGTTACGGGAATAAAAAGGAAATATTGCGGGAATAAAACACAGACACAATTTAAACAGGGGGGATGAAATGTTGCGGAATAAAACACAGATACAGTTTACAAAGGAGTAATGGGAAAGTTACGTGAATAGAAAACACCCAAAATTTATAAAGGAGCGTGTAGAACATTATCGGAATAAAACACAGATACTATTTATTAAAACGTGAGGGAAATGTTACGTGAATAAAACACAGATACAGTTTACAAAGGAGTGAGGGGAAAGTTACGGGAATAAAAAGGAAATATTACGGGAATAAAACACAGACACAATTTAAAAAGGGCGGAGGAAATGTTGCGGAATAAAACACAGATACAGTTTACAAAGGAGTGAGGGGAAAGTTAGGGGTATAAAACGGAAATATAACGGGAATAAAACACAAACACAATTTACATAGGGGGGAGGAAATGTTACGGGAATAAAACACAGATACAGTTTACAAAGGAGTGAGGAGTAAGTTACCGGGAATAGAAAATACCCAAAATTTATAAAGGAGCGAGTAGAACATTATCTGAATAAAACACAGATACTATTTATTAAAACGTGAGGGAAATATTACGGGAATAAAACTGAGAAACAATTTAAATAAGGGGGAGGAAATGTTACGGAATAAAACACAGATACAGTTTACAAAGGAGTGAGGGGAAAGTTACGGGAATAAAAAGGAAATATTACGGGAATAAAACACAGACACAATTTAAACAGGGGTGAGGAAATGTTGCGGAATAAAACACAGATACAGTTTACAAAGGAGTGAGTGGAAAGTTAGGGGAATAAAACGGAAATATTACGAGAATAAAACACAGTCACAATTTAAATAGGGGGAGGAAATGTTACGGGAATAAAACACAGATACAATTTACAAAGGAGTGAGGGTAAAGTTACGGGAATAAAACGGAGTCATTACGGGAATAAAACACAGACACAATTTAAATAGGGTGAGCAACTGTTACGGGAATAAAACACAGATACAGTTTACAAAGGAGTGAGGGGAAAGTTACGGGAATAGAAAATACCCAAAATTTATAAAGGAGCGAGTAGAACATTATCTGAATAAAACACAGATACTATTTGTTAAAACGTGAGGGAAACATTACGGGAATAAAACTCAGACACAATTTAAATAGGGGGGAGGAAATGTTACGGGAATAAAACACAGATACAGTTTACAAAGCAGTGAGGGGAAAGTTACGGGAATAAAAACGAAATATTACGGGAATAAAACACAGACACAATTTAAACAGGGGGGAGGAAATGTTGCGGAATAAAACACAGATACAGTTTACAAAGGAGTGAGTGGAAAGTTAGGGGAATAAAACGGAAATATTACAGGAATAAAACACAGTCACAATTTAAATAGGGGGAGGAAATGTTACGGGAATAAAAACCAGATACAATTTACAAAGGAGTGAGGGTAAAGTTACGGGAATAAAACGGAATTATTACGGGAATAAAACACAGACACAATTTAAATAGGGGGAACAACTGTTACGGGAATAAAACACAGATACAGTTTACAAAGGAGTGAGGGGAAAGTTACGGGAATAGAAAATACCCAAAATTTATAAAGGAGCGAGTAGAACATTATCTGAATAAAACACAGATACTATTTATTAAAACGTGAGGGAAATATTACTGGAATAAAACTCAGACACAATTTAAATAGGGAGTGGAAATGTTATGGGAATAAAACACAGATACAGTTTACAAAGGAGTGATGGGAAAGTTACGGGAATAAAAAGGAAATATTACGGGAATAAAACATAGACACAATTTAAACAGGGGGGATGAAATGTTGCGGAATAAAACACAGATACAGTTTACAAAGGAGTGATGGGAAAGTTACGGGAATAAAAAGGAAAATTACGGGAATAAAACACAGACACAATTTAAACAGGGGGGATGAAATGTTGCGGAATAAAACACTGATGCAGTTAACAAAGGAGTGAGGGGAAAGTTACGGGAAAAAAAGGAAATATTACGGGAATAAAACACAGACACAATCTAAATAGGGGGAGGAAAGGTTACGGGAATAAAACACAGATACAGTTTACAAACGAGTGAGGGGAAAGGTAGGGGAATAAAACGGAAATATTACGGGAATAAAACACAGACACAATTTAAATAGGGGGAGGGAATGTTACGGGAATAAAACACAGATACAGTTAACAAAGGAGTGAGGGGCAAGTTACGGGAAGAAAAAGGAAATATTACGGGAATAAAACACAGACACAATTTATAAAGGGGGGATGAAATGTTACGGGGATAAAACACAGATACAGTTTACAAAGGAATGAGGGGAAAGTTACAGGAATAAAAATAACCCAAAATTTATAAAGGCTTGAGGGAAATATTACCGGAATAAACCACAGACACAATTTATAAAGGAAAATGGAAAAGTTACGCGAATAAAACACACATACAATTTATAAAAAGCAAGGATAACTTTAGAGGAATAAAACGCAGACACAATTTAAAAAGGGCGGAGGAAATGTTACGGACATAATACACAGATACAGTTTACAAAGGAGTGAGGGGAAAGTTACGGGAATAAAAAGGAAATATTACGGGAATAAAACACAGACACAATTTATAAAGTGGGGAGGAAATGTTATGGGAATAAAACACAGATGCAGTTTACAAAGGAGTGAGGGGAAAGTTACGGGAATAAAAAGGAAATATTACGGGAATAAAACACAAACACAATTTAAATAGGGGGGGAGGAAATGTTACGGGAATAAAACACAGATACAGTTTACAAAGGAGTGAGGGGAAAGTTACGGGAATAGAAAATACCCAAAATTTATAAAGGAGCGAGTAGAACATTATCTGAATAAAACACAGATACTATTTATTAAAACGTGAGGGAAATATTACGGGAATAAAACTCAGACACAATTTAAATAGGGGGGAGGAAATGTTACGGGAATAAAACACAGATACAGTTTACAAAGGAGTGAGGGGAAAGTTACGGGAATAAAAAGGAAATATTACGGGAATAAAACACAGACACAATTTAAACAGGGGGGAGGAAATGTTGCGGAATAAAACACAGATACAGTTTACAAAGGAGTGAGTGGAAAGTTAGGGGAATAAAACGGAAATATTACGGGAATGAAACACAGTCACAATTTAAATAGGGGAGGAAATGTTACTGGAATAAAACACAGATACAATTTACAAAGGAGTGAGGGTAAAGTTACGGGAATAAAACGGAATTATTACGGGAATAAAACACAGACACAATTTAAATAGGGGGAGCAACTGTTACGGGAATAAAACACAGATACAGTTTAAAAAGGAGTGAGGGGAAAGTTACGGGAATAGAAAATACCCAAAATTTATAAAGGGGCGAGTAGAACATTATCTGAATAAAACACAGATACTATTCATTAAAACGTGAGGGAAATATTACGGGAATAAAACTCAGACACAATTTAAATAGGTGGGTGGAAATGTTATGGGAATAAAACACAGATACAGTTTACAAAGGAGTGATGGGAAAGTTACGGGAATAAAAAGGAAACGTTACGGGAATAAAACACAGACACAATTTAAACAGGGGGGATGAAATGTTGCGAAATAAAACACAGATACAGTTTACAAAGGAGTAATGGGAAAGTTACGGGAATAGAAAACACCCAAAATTTATAAAGGAGCGTGTAGAACATTATCGGAATAAAACACAGATACTATTTATTAAAACGTGAGGGAAATATTACGGGAATAAAACTCAGACACAATTTAAATAGGGGGGAGGAAATGTTACGTGAATAAAACACAGATACAGTTTACAAAGGAGTGAGGGGAAAGTTACGGGAATAAAAAGGAAATATTACGGGAATAAAACACAGACTCAATTTAAACAGGGCGGAGGAAATGTTGCGGAATAAAACACAGATACAGTTTACAAAGGAGTGAGGGGAAAGTTAGGGGTATAAAACGGAAATATAACTGGAATAAAACACAAACACAATTTACATAGGGGGGAGGAAATGTTACGGGAATAAAACACAGATACAGTTTACAAAGGAGTGAGGAGTAAGTTACCGGGAATAGAAAATACCCAAAATTTATAAAGGAGCGAGTAGAACATTATCTGAATAAAACACAGATACTATTTATTAAAACGTGAGGGAAATATTACGGGAATAAAACTCAGACACAATTTGAATGGGGGGAGGAAATTTTACGGGAAAAAAAACACAGATACAGTTTACAAAGGAGTGAGGGGAAAGTTACGGGAATAAAAAGGAAATATTACGGGAATAAAACACAAACACAATTTAAATAGGGGGGGAGGAAATGTTACGGGAATAAAACACAGATACAGTTTACAAAGGAGTGAGGGGAAAGTTACGGGAATAGAAAATACCCAAAATTTATAAAGGAGCGAGTAGAACATTATCTGATAAAACACAGATACTATTTATTAAAACGTGAGGGAATTATTACGGGAATAAAACTGAGACACAATTTAAATAGGGGGGAGGAAATGTTACGGAATAAAACACAGATACAGTTTACAAAGGAGTGAGAGGAAAGTTACCGGAATAAAAAGGAAATATTACGGGAATAAAACACAGACACAATTTAAACAGGGGTGAGGAAATGTTGCGGAATAAAACACAGATACAGTTTACAAAGGAGTGAGTGGAAAGTTAGAGGAATAAAACGGAAATATTACGGGAATAAAACACAGTCACAATTTAAATGGGGGAGGAAATGTTACGGGAATAAAGCACAGATACAATGTACAAAGGAGTGAGGGTAAAGTTACGGGAATAAAACGGAGTTATTACGGGAATAAAACACAGACACAATTTAAATAGGGGGAGCAACTGTTACGGGAATAAAACACAGATAAAGTTTACAAAGGAGTGAGGGGAAAGTTACGGGAATAGAAAATACCCAAAATTTATAAAGGAGCGAGTAGAACATTATCTGAATAAAACACAGATACTATTTGTTAAAACGTGAGGGAAACATTACGGGAATAAAACTCAGACACAATTTAAATAGGGGGGAGGAAATGTTACGGGAATAAAACACAGATACAGTTTACAAAGGAGTGAGGGGAAAGTTACGGGAATAAAAAGGAAATATTACGGGAATAAAACACAGACACAATTTAAACAGGGGGGAGGAAATGTTGCGGAATAAAACACAGATACAGTTTACAAAGGAGTGAGTGGAAAGTTAGGGGAATAAAACGGAAATATTACGGGAATAAAACACAGTCACAATTTAAATAGGGGGAGGAAATGTTACGGGAATAAAAACCAGATACAATTTACAAAGGAGTGAAGGTAAAGTTACGGGAATAAAACGGAATTATTACGGGAATAAAACACAGACACAATTTAAATAGGGGGAACAACTGTTACGGGAATAAAACACAGATACAGTTTACAAAGGAGTGAGGGGAAAGTTTTTTTTTCTCTTCTTTGGCTTGGCTTCGCGGACGAAGATTTATGGAGGGGGTAAAAAGTCCACGTCAGCTGCAGGCTCGTTTGTGGTTGACCAGTCCGATGCGGGACAGGCAGACACGATTGCAGCGGTTGCAAGGGAAAATTGGTTGGTTGGGGTTGGGTGTTGGGTTTTTCCTCCTTTGCCTTTTGTCAGTGAGGTGGGCTCTGCGGTCTTCTTCAAAGGAGGCTGCTGCCCGCCAAACTGTGAGGCGCCAAGATGCACGGTTTGAGGCGTTATCAGCCCACTGGCGGTGGTCAATGTGGCAGGCACCAAGAGATTTCTTTAGCCAGTCCTTGTACCTTTTCTTTGGTGCACCTCCGTCACGGTGGCCAGTGGAGAGCTCGCCATATAATACGATCTTGGGAAGGCGATGGTCCTCCATTCTGGAGACGTGACCCATCCAGCGCAGCTGGATCTTCAGCAGCGTGGACTCGATGCTGTCGACCTCTGCCATCTCGAGTACCTCGACGTTAGGGGTGTGAGCGCTCCAATGGATGTTGAGGATGGAGCGGAGACAACGCTGGTGGAAGCGTTCTAGGAGCCATAGGTGGTGCCGGTAGAGGACCCATGATTCGGAGCCGAACAGGAGTGTGGGTATGACAACGGCTCTGTATACGCTTATCTTTGTGAGGTTTTTCAGTTGGTTGTTTTTCCAGACTCTTTTGTGTAGTCTTCCAAAGGCGCTATTTGCCTTGGCGAGTCTGTTGTCTATCTCATTGTCGATCCTTGCATCTGATGAAATGGTGCAGCCGAGATAGGTAAACTGGTTGACCGTTTTGAGTTTTGTGTGCCCGATGGAGATGTGGGGGGGGCTGGTAGTCATGGTGGGGAGCTGGCTGATGGAGGACCTCAGTTTTCTTCAGGCTGACTTCCAGGCCAAACATTTTGGCAGTTTCCGCAAAGCAGGACGTCAAGCGCTGAAGAGCTGGCTCTGAATGGGCAACTAAAGCGGCATCATCTGCAAAGAGTAGTTCACGGACAAGTTTCTCTTGTGTCTTGGTGTGAGCTTGCAGGCGCCTCAGATTGAAGAGACTGCCATCCGTGCGGTACCGGATGTAAACAACGTCTTCATTGTTGGGGTCTTTCATGGCTTGGTTCAGCATCATGCTGAAGAAGATTGAAAAGAGGGTTGGTGCGAGAACACAGCCTTGCTTCACGCCATTGTTAATGGAGAAGGGTTCAGAGAGCTCATTGCTGTATCTGACCCGACCTTGTTGGTTTTCGTGCAGTTGGATAATCATGTTGAGGAACTTTGGGGGACATCCGATGCGCTCTAGTATTTGCCAAAGCCCTTTCCTGCTCACGGTGTCGAAGGCTTTGGTGAGGTCAACAAAGGTGATGTAGAGTCCTTTGTTTTGTTCTCTACACTTTTCTTGGAGCTGTCTGAGGGCAAAGACCATGTCAGTGGTTCCTCTGTTAGCGCGAAAGCCGCACTGTGATAAGCAAGGGGGAGGCGGCGGCCCCAGTCCGGGCACAGGGAGAGCAGCGGCGGCCCCGGCCCCGGTCCGGGCGAAGGGTAGACGGCGGCGGCCCCGATACGGGCAAGAGCAAGGGGGAGGCGGCGGCCCCAGTCCGGGCACAGGGAGAGCAGCGGCGGCCCCGGCCCCGGTCCGGGCGAAGGGTAGACGGCGGCGGCCCCGATACGGGCAGGAGCAAGGGGGAGGCGGCGGCCCCAGTCCGGGCACAGGGAGAGCAGCGGCGGCCCTGGCCCCGGTCCGGGCGAAGGGTAGACGGCGGCGGCCCCGATACGGGCAGGAGCAAGGGGGAGGCGGCGGCCCCAGTCCGGGCACAGGGAGAGCAGCGGCGGCCCCGGCACCGGTCCGGGCGAAGGGTAGGCGGCGGCGGCCCCGATACGGGCAGGAGCAAGGGGGAGGCGGCGGCCCCAGTCCGGGCACAGGGAGAGCAGCGGCGGCCCCGGCCCCGGTCCGGGCGAAGGGTAGACGGCGGCGGCCCCGATACGGGCAGGAGCAAGGGGGAGGCGGCGGCCCCAGTCCGGGCACAGGGAGAGCAGCGGCGGCCCCGGCCCCGGCCCCGGTCCGGGCGAAGGGTAGACGGCGGCGGCCCCGATACGGGCAGGAGCAAGGGGGAGGCGGCGGCCCCAGTCCGGGCACAGGGAGAGCAGCGGCGGCCCCGGCCCCGGTCCGGGCGAAGGGTAGAGGGGAAAGTTACGGGAATAGAAAATACTCAAAATTTATAAAGGAGCGAGTAGAACATTATCTGAATAAAACACAGATACTATTTATTAAAACGTGAGGGAAATATTACGGGAATAAAACTCAGACACAATTTAAATAGGGAGTGGAAATGTTATGGGAATAAAACACAGATACAGTTTACAAAGGAGTGATGGGAAAGTTACGGGAATAAAAAGGAAATATTACGGGAATAAAACATAGACACAATTTAAACAGGGGGGATGAAATGTTGCGGAATAAAACACAGATACAGTTTACAAAGGAGTGATGGGAAAGTTACGGAAATAAAAAGGAAATATTACGGGAATAAAACACAGACACAATTTAAATAGGGGGAGGAAAGGTTACGGGAATAAAACACAGATACAGTTTACAAACGAGTGAGGGGAAAGGTAGGGGAATAAAACGGAAATATTACGGGAATAAAACACAGACACAATTTAAATAGGGGGAGGGAATGTTACGGGAATAAAACACAGATACAGTTAACAAAGGAGTGAGGGGTAAGTTACGGGAAGAAAAAGGAAATATTACGGGAATAAAACACAGACACAATTTATAAAGGGGGGATGAAATGTTACGGGGATAAAACACAGATACAGTTTACAAAGGAATAAGGGGAAAGTTACAGGAATAAAAATTACCCAAAATTTATAAAGGCTTGAGGGAAATATTACCGGAATAAACCACAGACACAATTTATAAAGGAAAATGGAAAAGTTACGCGAATAAAACACACATACAATTTATAAAAAGCGAGGATAACTTTAGAGGAATAAAACGCAGACACAATTTAAAAAGGGCGGAGGAAATGTTACGGACATAAAACACAGATACAGTTTACAAAGGAGTGCGGGGAAAGTTACAGGAATAAAAAGGAAATATTACGGGAATAAAACACAGACACAATTTAAATAGGGGGAGCAACTGTTACGGGAATAAAACACAGATACAGTTTACAAAGGAGTGAGGGGAAAGTTACGGGAATAGAAATATACCCAAAATTTATAAAGAAGCGAGTAGAACATTATCTGAATAAAACACAGATACTATTTGTTAAAAAGTGAGGGAAACATTACGGGAATAAAACTCAGACACAATTTAAATAGGGGGGAGGAAATGTTACGGGAATAAAGCACAGATACAGTTTACAAAGGAGTGAGGGGAAAGTTACGGGAATAAAAAGGAAATATTACGGGAATAAAACACAGACACAATTTAAACAGGGGGGAGGAAATTTTGCGGAATAAAACACAGATACAGTTTACAAAGGAGTGAGTGGAAATTTAGGGGAATAAAACGGAAATATTACGGGAATAAAACACAGTCACAATTTAAATAGGGGGAGGAAATGTTACGGGAATAAAACACAGATACAATTTACAAAGGAGTGAGGGTAAAGTTACGGGAATAAAACGGAATTATTACGGGAATAAAACACAGACTCAATTTAAATAGGGGGAACAACTGTTACGGGAATAAAACACAGATACAGTTTACAAAGGAGTGAGGGGAAAGTTACGGGAATAGAAAATACCCAAAATTTATAAAGGAGCGAGTAGAACATTATCTGAATAAAATACAGATACTATTTATTAAAACGTGAGGGAAATATTACGGGAATAAAACTCAGACACAATTTAAATAGGAGGTGGAAATGTTATGGGAATAAAACACAGATACAGTTTACAAAGGAGTGATGGGAAAGTTACGGGAATAAAAAGGAAATATTACGGGAATAAAACATAGACACAATTTAAACAGGGGGGATGAAATGTTGCGGAATAAAACACAGATACAGTTTACAAAGGAGTGATGGGAAAGTTACGGAAATAAAAAGGAAATATTACGGGAATAAAACACAGACACAATTTAAACAGGGGGGATGAAATGTTGCGGAATAAAACACAGATACAGTTTACAAAGGAGTGAGGGGAAAGTTACGGGAATAAAAAGGAAATATTACGGGAATAAAACACAGTCAAAATTTAAATAGGGTGAGGAAATGTTACGGGAATAAAACACCGATACAGTTTACAAATGAGTGAGGGTAAAGTTACGGGAATAAAACGGAATTATTACGGGAATAAAACACAGACACAATTTAAAGAGGGGGAGCAACTGTTACGGGAATAAAACACAGATACACTTTACAAAGGAGTGAGGGGAAACTTCCGGGAATAGAAAATACCCAAAATTTATAAAGGAGCGAGTAGAACATTATCTGAATAAAACACAGATACTATTTATTAAAACGTGAGGGAAATATTACGGGAATAAAACTCAGACACAATTTAAATAGGGGGGAGGAAATGTTACGGGAATAAAACACAGATACAGTTTACAAAGGAGTGAGGGGAAAGTTACGGGAATAAAAAGGAAATATTACGGGAATAAAACACAGACACAATTTAAACAGGGGGGAGGAAATGTTGCGGAATAAAACACAGATACAGTTTACAAAGGAGTGAGTGGAAAGTTAGGGGAATAAAACGGATATATTACGGGAATGAAACACAGTCACAATTTAAATAGGGGAGGAAATGTTACTGGAATAAAACACAGATACAATTTACAAAGGAGTGAGGGTAAAGTTACGGGAATAAAACGGAATTATTACGGGAATAAAACACAGACACAATTTAAATAGGGGGAGCAACTGTTACGGGAATAAAACACAGATACAGTTTAAAAAGGAGTGAGGGGAAAGTTACGGGAATAGAAAATACCCAAAATTTATAAAGGAGCGAGTAGAACATTATCTGAATAAAACACAGATACTATTCATTAAAACGTGAGGGAAATATTACGGGAATAAAACTCAGACACAATTTAAATAGGTGGGTGGAAATGTTATGGGAATAAAACACAGATACAGTTTACAAAGGAGTGATGGGAAAGTTACGGGAATAAAAAGGAAACGTTACGGGAATAAAACACAGACACAATTTAAACAGGGGGGATGAAATGTTGCGAAATAAAACACAGATACAGTTTACAAAGGAGTAATGGGAAAGTTACGGGAATAGAAAACACCCAAAATTTATAAAGGAGCGTGTAGAACATTATCGGAATAAAACACAGATACTATTTATTAAAACGTGAGGGAAATATTACGGGAATAAAACTCAGACACAATTTAAATAGGGGGGAGGAAATGTTACGTGAATAAAACACAGATACAGTTTTCAAAGGAGTGAGCGGAAAGTTACGGGAATAAAAAGGAAATATTACGGGAATAAAACACAGACTCAATTTAAACAGGGCGGAGGAAATGTTGCGGAATAAAACACAGATACAGTTTACAAAGGAGTGAGGGGAAAGTTAGGGGTATAAAACGGAAATATAACTGGAATAAAACACAAACACAATTTACATAGGGGGGAGGAAATGTTACGGGAATAAAACACAGATACAGTTTACAAAGGAGTGAGGAGTAAGTTACCGGGAATAGAAAATACCCAAAATTTATAAAGGAGCGAGTAGAACATTATCTGAATAAAACACAGATACTATTTATTAAAACGTGAGGGAAATATTACGGGAATAAAACTCAGACACAATTTGAATGGGGGGAGGAAATTTTACGGGAAAAAAAACACAGATACAGTTTACAAAGGAGTGAGGGGAAAGTTACGGGAATAAAAAGGAAATATTACGGGAATAAAACACAAACACAATTTAAATAGGGGGGAGGAAATGTTACGGGAATAAAACACAGATACAGTTTACAAAGGAGTGAGGGGAAAGTTACGGGAATAGAAAATACCCAAAATTTATAAAGGAGCGAGTAGAACATTATCTGAATAAAACACAGATACTATTTATTAAAACGTGAGGGAATTATTACGGGAATAAAACTGAGACACAATTTAAATAGGGGGGAGGAAATGTTACGGAATAAAACACAGATACAGTTTACAAAGGAGTGAGAGGAAAGTTACCGGAATAAAAAGGAAATATTACGGGAATAAAACACAGACACAATTTAAACAGGGGTGAGGAAATGTTGCGGAATAAAACACAGATACAGTTTACAAAGGAGTGAGTGGAAAGTTAGAGGAATAAAACGGAAATATTACGGGAATAAAACACAGTCACAATTTAAATGGGGGAGGAAATGTTACGGGAATAAAGCACAGATACAATGTACAAAGGAGTGAGGGTAAAGTTACGGGAATAAAACGGAGTTATTACGGGAATAAAACACAGACACAATTTAAATAGGGGGAGCAACTGTTACGGGAATAAAACACAGATACAGTTTACAAAGGAGTGAGGGGAAAGTTACGGGAATAGAAAATACCCAAAATTTATAAAGGAGCGAGTAGAACATTATCTGAATAAAACACAGATACTATTTGTTAAAACGTGAGGGAAACATTACGGGAATAAAACTCAGACACAATTTAAATAGGGGGGAGGAAATGTTACGGGAATAAAACACAGATACAGTTTACAAAGGAGTGAGGGGAAAGTTACGGGAATAAAAAGGAAATATTACGGGAATAAAACACAGACACAATTTAAACAGGGTGGTGGAAATTTTGCGGAATAAAACACAGATACAGTTTACAAAGGAGTGAGTGGAAAGTTAGGGGAATAAAACGGAAATATTACGGGAATAAAACACAGTCACAATTTAAATAGGGGGAGGAAATGTTACGGGAATAAAACACAGATACAATTTACAAAGGAGTGAGGGTAAAGTTACGGGAATAAAACGGAGTTATTACGGGAATAAAACGGAGTTATTACGGGAATAAAACACAGACACAATTTAAATAGGGGGAGCAACTGTTACGGGAATAAAACACAGATACAGTTTACAAAGGAGTGAGGGGAAAGTTACGGGAATAGAAAATACCCAAAATTTATAATGGAGCGAGTAGAACATTATCTGAATAAAACACAGATACTATTTGTTAAAACGTGAGGGAAACATTACGGGAATAAAACTCAGACACAATTTAAATAGGGGGGAGGAAATGTTACGGGAATAAAACACAGATACAGTTTACAAAGGAGTGAGGGGAAAGTTACGGGAATAAAAAGGAAATATTACGGGAATAAAACACAGACACAATTTAAACAGGGGGGAGGAAATGTGGCGGAATAAAACACAGATACAGTTTACAAAGGAGTGAGTGGAAAGTTAGGGGAATAAAACGGAAATATTACGGGAATAAAACACAGTCACAATTTAAATAGGGGGAGGAAATGTTACGGGAATAAAAACCAGATACAATTTACAAAGGAGTGAGGGTAAAGTTACGGGAATAAAACGGAATTATTACGGGAATAAAACACAGACACAATTTAAATAGGGGGAACAACTGTTACGGGAATAAAACACAGATACAGTTTACAAAGGAGTGAGGGGAAAGTTTTTTTTTCTCTTCTTTGGCTTGGCTTCGCGGACGAAGATTTATGGAGGGGGTAAAAAGTCCACGTCAGCTGCAGGCTCGTTTGTGGTTGACCAGTCCGATGCGGGACAGGCAGACACGATTGCAGCGGTTGCAAGGGAAAATTGGTTGGTTGGGGTTGGGTGTTGGGTTTTTCCTCCTTTGCCTTTTGTCAGTGAGGTGGGCTCTGCGGTCTTCTTCAAAGGAGGCTGCTGCCCGCCAAACTGTGAGGCGCCAAGATGCACGGTTTGAGGCGTTATCAGCCCACTGGCGGTGGTCAATGTGGCAGGCACCAAGAGATTTCTTTAGCCAGTCCTTGTACCTTTTCTTTGGTGCACCTCCGTCACGGTGGCCAGTGGAGAGCTCGCCATATAATACGATCTTGGGAAGGCGATGGTCCTCCATTCTGGAGACGTGACCCATCCAGCGCAGCTGGATCTTCAGCAGCGTGGACTCGATGCTGTCGATCTCTGCCATCTCGAGTACCTCGACGTTAGGGGTGTGAGCGCTCCAATGGATGTTGAGGATGGAGCGGAGACAACGCTGGTGGAAGCGTTCTAGGAGCCATAGGTGGTGCCGGTAGAGGACCCATGATTCGGAGCCGAACAGGAGTGTGGGTATGACAACGGCTCTGTATACGCTTATCTTTGTGAGGTTTTTCAGTTGGTTGTTTTTCCAGACTCTTTTGTGTAGTCTTCCAAAGGCGCTATTTGCCTTGGCGAGTCTGTTGTCTATCTCATTGTCGATCCTTGCATCTGATGAAATGGTGCAGCCGAGATAGGTAAACTGGTTGACCGTTTTGAGTTTTGTGTGCCCGATGGAGATGTGGGGGGGCTGGTAGTCATGGTGGGGAGCTGGCTGATGGAGGACCTCAGTTTTCTTCAGGCTGACTTCCAGGCCAAACATTTTGGCAGTTTCCGCAAAGCAGGACGTCAAGCGCTGAAGAGCTGGCTCTGAATGGGCAACTAAAGCGGCATCATCTGCAAAGAGTAGTTCACGGACAAGTTTCTCTTGTGTCTTGGTGTGAGCTTGCAGGCGCCTCAGATTGAAGAGACTGCCATCCGTGCGGTACCGGATGTAAACAACGTCTTCATTGTTGGGGTCTTTCATGGCTTGGTTCAGCATCATGCTGAAGAAGATTGAAAAGAGGGTTGGTGCGAGAACACAGCCTTGCTTCACGCCATTGTTAATGGAGAAGGGTTCAGAGAGCTCATTGCTGTATCTGACCCGACCTTGTTGGTTTTCGTGCAGTTGGATAATCATGTTGAGGAACTTTGGGGGACATCCGATGCGCTCTAGTATTTGCCAAAGCCCTTTCCTGCTCACGGTGTCGAAGGCTTTGGTGAGGTCAACAAAGGTGATGTAGAGTCCTTTGTTTTGTTCTCTACACTTTTCTTGGAGCTGTCTGAGGGCAAAGACCATGTCAGTGGTTCCTCTGTTAGCGCGAAAGCCGCACTGTGATAAGCAAGGGGGAGGCGGCGGCCCCAGTCCGGGCACAGGGAGAGCAGCGGCGGCCCCGGCCCCGGTCCGGGCGAAGGGTAGACGGTGGCGGCCCCGATACGGGCAAGAGCAAGGGGGAGGCGGCGGCCCCAGTCCGGGCACAGGGAGAGCAGCGGCGGCCCCGGCCCCGGTCCGGGCGAAGGGTAGACGGCGGCGGCCCCGATACGGGCAGGAGCAAGGGGGAGGCGGCGGCCCCAGTCCGGGCACAGGGAGAGCAGCGGCGGCCCTGGCCCCGGTCCGGGCGAAGGGTAGACGGCGGCGGCCCCGATACGGGCAGGAGCAAGGGGGAGGCGGCGGCCCCAGTCCGGGCACAGGGAGAGCAGCGGCGGCCCCGGCCCCGGTCCGGGCGAAGGGTAGACGGCGGCGGCCCCGATACGGGCAGGAGCAAGGGGGAGGCGGCGGCCCCAGTCCGGGCACAGGGAGAGCAGCGGCGGCCCCGGCCCCGGTCCGGGCGAAGGGTAGACGGCGGCGGCCCCGATACGGGCAGGAGCAAGGGGGAGGCGGCGGCCCCAGTCCGGGCACAGGGAGAGCAGCGGCGGCCCCGGCCCCGGCCCCGGTCCGGGCGAAGGGTAGACGGCGGCGGCCCCGATACGGGCAGGAGCAAGGGGGAGGCGGCGGCCCCAGTCCGGGCACAGGGAGAGCAGCGGCGGCCCCGGCCCCGGTCCGGGCGAAGGGTAGACGGCGGCGGCCCCGATACGGGCAGGAGCAAGGGGGAGGCGGCGGCCCCAGTCCGGGCACAGGGAGAGCAGCGGCGGCCCCGGCCCCGGTCCGGGCGAAGGGTAGAGGGGAAAGTTACGGGAATAGAAAATACCCAAAATTTATAAAGGAGCGAGTAGAACATTATCTGAATAAAACACAGATACTATTTATTAAAACGTGAGGGAAATATTACGGGAATAAAACTCAGACACAATTTAAATAGGGAGTGGAAATGTTATGGGAATAAAACACAGATACAGTTTACAAAGGAGTGATGGGAAAGTTACGGGAATAAAAAGGAAATATTACGGGAATAAAACATAGACACAATTTAAACGGGGGGATGAAATGTTGCGGAATAAAACACAGATACAGTTTACAAAGGAGTGATGGGAAAGTTACGGAAATAAAAAGGAAATATTACGGGAATAAAACACAGACACAATTTAAATAGGGGGAGGAAAGGTTACGGGAATAAAACACAGATACAGTTTACAAACGAGTGAGGGGAAAGGTAGGGGAATAAAACGGAAATATTACGGGAATAAAACACAGACACAATTTAAATAGGGGGAGGGAATGTTACGGGAATAAAACACAGATACAGTTAACAAAGGAGTGAGGGGTAAGTTACGGGAAGAAAAAGGAAATATTACGGGAATAAAACACAGACACAATTTATAAAGGGGGGATGAAATGTTACGGGGATAAAACACAGATACAGTTTACAAAGGAATGAGGGGAAAGTTACAGGAATAAAAATTACCCAAAATTTATAAAGGCTTGAGGGAAATATTACCGGAATAAACCACAGACACAATTTATAAAGGAAAATGGAAAAGTTACGCGAATAAAACACACATACAATTTATAAAAAGCGAGGATAACTTTAGAGGAATAAAACGCAGACACAATTTAAAAAGGGCGGAGGAAATGTTACGGACATAAAACACAGATACAGTTTACAAAGGAGTGAGGGGAAAGTTACAGGAATAAAAAGGAAATATTACGGGAATAAAACACAGTCACAATTTAAATAGGGGAGGAAATGTTACGGGAATAAAACACAGATACAATGTACAAAGGAGTGAGGGTAAAGTTACGGGAATAAAACGGAGTTATTACGGGAATAAAACACAGACACAATTTAAATAGGGGGAGCAACTGTTACGGGAATAAAACACAGATACAGTTTACAAAGGAGTGAGGGGAAAGTTACGGGAATAGAAATATACCCAAAATTTATAAAGAAGCGAGTAGAACATTATCTGAATAAAACACAGATACTATTTGTTAAAAAGTGAGGGAAACATTACGGGAATAAAACTCAGACACAATTTAAATAGGGGGGCGGAAATGTTACGGGAATAAAACACAGATACAGTTTACAAAGGAGTGAGGGGAAAGTTACGGGAATAAAAAGGAAATATTACGGGAATAAAACACAGACACAATTTAAACAGGGGGGAGGAAATTTTGCGGAATAAAACACAGATACAGTTTACAAAGGAGTGAGTGGAAAGTTAGGGGAATAAAACGGAAATATTACGGGAATAAAACACAGTCACAATTTAAATAGGGGGAGGAAATGTTACGGGAATAAAACACAGATACAATTTACAAAGGAGTGAGGGTAAAGTTACGGGAATAAAACGGAATTATTACGGGAATAAAACACAGACTCAATTTAAATAGGGGGAACAACTGTTACGGGAATAAAACACAGATACAGTTTACAAAGGAGTGAGGGGAAAGTTACGGGAATAGAAAATACCCAAAATTTATAAAGGAGCGAGTAGAACATTATCTGAATAAAATACAGATACTATTTATTAAAACGTGAGGGAAATATTACGGGAATAACACTCTGACACAATTTAAATAGGAGGTGGAAATGTTATGGGAATAAAACACAGATACAGTTTACAAAGGAGTGATGGGAAAGTTACGGGAATAAAAAGGAAATATTACGGGAATAAAACATAGACACAATTTAAACAGGGGGGATGAAATGTTGCGGAATAAAACACAGATACAGTTTACAAAGGAGTGATGGGAAAGTTACGGGAATAAAAAGGAAATATTACGGGAATAAAACACAGACACAATTTAAACAGGGGGGATGAAATGTTGCGGAATAAAACACAGATACAGTTTACAAAGGAGTGAGGGGAAAGTTACGGGAATAAAAAGGAAATATTACGGGAATAAAACATAGTCAAAATTTAAATAGGGTGAGGAAATGTTACGGGAATAAAACACCGACACAGTTTACAATTGAGTGAGGGTAAAGTTACGGGAATAAAACGGAATTATTACGGGAATAAAACACAGACACATTTTAAAGAGGGGGAGCAAATGTTACGGGAATAAAACACAGATACAGTTTACAAAGGAGTGTGGGGAAACTTCCGGGAATAGAAAATACCCAAAATTTATAAAGGAGCGAGTAGAACATTATCTGAATAAAACACAGATACTATTTATTAAAACGTAAGGGAAATATTACGGGAATAAAACTCAGACACAATTTAAATAGGGGGGTGGAAATTTTATGGGAATAAAACACAGATACAGTTTACAAAGGAGTGATGGGAAAGTTACGGGAATAAAAAGGAAATATTACGGGAATAAAACACAGACACAATTTATAAAGGGGGGATGAAATGTTACGGGGATAAAACACAGATACAGTTTACAAAGGAATGAGGGGAAAGTTACAGGAATAAAAATAACCCAAAATTTATAAAGGCTTGAGGGAAATATTACCGGAATAAACCACAGACACAATTTATAAAGGAAAATGGAAAAGTTACGCGAATAAAACACACATACAATTTATAAAAAGCAAGGATAACTTTAGAGGAATAAAACGCAGACACAATTTAAAAAGGGCGGAGGAAATGTTACGGACATAATACACAGAACAGTTTACAAAGGAGTGAGGGGAAAGTTACGGGAATAAAAAGGAAATATTACGGGAATAAAACACAAACACAATTTAAATAGGGGGGGAGGAAATGTTACGGGAATAAAACACAGATACAGTTTACAAAGGAGTGAGGGGAAAGTTACGGGAATAGAAAATACCCAAAATTTATAAAGGAGCGAGTAGAACATTATCTGAATAAAACACAGATACTATTTATTAAAACGTGAGGGAAATATTACGGGAATAAAACTCAGACACAATTTAAATAGGGGGGAGGAAATGTTACGGGAATAAAACACAGATACAGTTTACAAAGGAGTGAGGGGAAAGTTACGGGAATAAAAAGGAAATATTACGGGAATAAAACACAAACACAATTTAAATAGGGGGGGAGGAAATGTTACGGGAATAAAACACAGATACAGTTTACAAAGGAGTGAGGGGAAAGTTACGGGAATAGAAAATACCCAAAATTTATAAAGGAGCGAGTAGAACATTATCTGAATAAAACACAGATACTATTTATTAAAACGTGAGGGAAATATTACGGGAATAAAACTCAGACACAATTTAAATAGGGGGGAGGAAATGTTACGGGAATAAAACACAGATACAGTTTACAAAGGAGTGAGGGGAAAGTTACGGGAATAAAAAGGAAATATTACGGGAATAAAACACAGACACAATTTAAACAGGGGGGAGGAAATGTTGCGGAATAAAACACAGATGCAGTTTACAAAGGAGTGAGTGGAAAGTTAGGGGAATAAAACGGAAATATTACGGTAATGAAACACAGTCACAATTTAAATAGGGGGAGGAAATGTTACGGGAATAAAACACAGATACAATTTACAAAGGAGTGAGGGTAAAGTTACGGGAATAAAACGGAATTATTACGGGAATAAAACACAGACACAATTTAAATAGGGGGAGCAACTGTTACGGGAATAAAACACAGATACAGTTTAAAAAGGAGTGAGGGGAAAGTTACGGGAATAGAAAATACCCAAAATTTATAAAGGAGCGAGTAGAACATTATCTGAATAAAACACAGATACTATTCATTAAAACGTGAGGGAAATATTACGGGAATAAAACTCAGACACAATTTAAATAGGTGGGTGGAAATGTTATGCGAATAAAACACAGATACAGTTTACAAAGGAGTGATGGGAAAGTTACGGGAATAAAAAGGAAATGTTACGGGAATAAAACACAGACACAATTTAAACAGGGGGGATGAAATGTTGCGGAATAAAACACAGATACAGTTTACAAAGGAGTAATGGGAAAGTTACGGGAATAGAAAACACCCAAAATTTATAAAGGAGCGTGTAGAACATTATCGGAATAAAACACAGATACTATTTATTAAAACTTGAGGGAAATATTACGGGAATAAAACTCAGACACAATTTAAATAGGGGGGAGGAAATGTTACGTGAATAAAACACAGATACAGTTTACAAAGGAGTGAGGGGAAAGTTACGGGAATAAAAAGGAAATATTACGGGAATAAAACACAGACTCAATTTAAACAGGGCGGAGGAAATGTTGTGGAATAAAACACAGATACAGTTTACAAAGGAGTGATGGGAAAGTTATGGGTATAAAACGGAAATATAACTGGAATAAAACACAAACACAATTTACATAGGGGGGAGGAAATGTTACGGGAATAAAACACAGATACAGTTTACAAAGGAGTGAGGAGTAAGTTACCGGGAATAGAAAATACCCAAAATTTATAAAGGAGCGAGTAGAACATTATCTGAATAAAACACAGATACTATTTATTAAAACGTGAGGGAAATATTACGGGAATAAAACTCAGACTCAATTTGAATGGGGGGAGGAAATTTTACGGGAAAAAAAACACAGATACAGTTTACAAAGGAGTGAGGGGAAAGTTACGGGAATAAAAAGGAAATATTACGGGAATAAAACACAAACACAATTTAAATAGGGGGGGAGGAAATGTTACGGGAATAAATCACAGACACAATTTAAACAGGGGTGAGGAAATGTTGCGGAATAAAACACAGATACAGTTTACAAAGGAGTGAGGGGAAAGTTACAGGAATAAAAATTACCCAAAATTTATAAAGGCTTGAGGGAAATATTACCGGAATAAACCACAGACACAATTTATAAAGGAAAATGGAAATGTTACACGAATAAAACACACATACAATTTATAAAAAGCGAGGATAACTTTAGAGGAATAAAACGCAGACACAATTTAAAAAGGGCGGAGGAAATGTTACGGACATAAAACACAGATACAGTTTACAAAGGAGTGAGGGGAAAGTTACAGGAATAAAAAGGAAATATTACGGGAATAAAACACAGTCACAATTTAAATAGGGGAGGAAATGTTACGGGAATAAAACACAGATACAATGTACAAAGGAGTGAGGGTAAATTTACGGGAATAAAACGGAGTTATTACGGGAATAAAACACAGACACAATTTAAATAGGGGTAGCAACTGTTACGGGAATAAAACACAGATACAGTTTACAAAGGAGTGAGGGGAAAGTTACGGGAATAAAACGGAATTATTACGGGAATAAAACACAGACACAATTTAAATAGGGGGAACAACTGTTACTGGAATAAAACACAGATACAGTTTACAAAGGAGTGAGGGGAAAGTTACGGGAATAGAAAATACCCAAAATTTATAAAGGAACGAGTAGAACATTATCTCAATAAAACACAGATACTATTTATTAAAACGTGAGGGAAATATTACGGGAATAAAACTCAGACACAATTTAAATAGGAGGTGGAAATGTTATGGGAATAAAACACAGATACAGTTTACAAAGGAGTGATGGGAAAGTTACGGGAATAAAAAGGAAATATTACGGGAATAAAACACAAACACAATTTAAATAGGGGGGGAGGAAATGTTACGGGAATAAAACACAGATACAGTTTACAAAGGAGTGAGGGGAAAGTTACGGGAATAGAAAATACCCAAAATTTATAAAGGAGCGAGTAGAACATTATCTGAATAAAACACAGATACTATTTATTAAAACGTGAGGGAAATATTACGGGAATAAAACTCAGACACAATTTAAATAGGGGGGAGGAAATGTTACGGGAATAAAACACAGATACAGTTTACAAAGGAGTGAGGGGAAAGTTACGGGAATAAAAAGGAAATATTACGGGAATAAAACACAGTCACAATTTAAATAGGGGGAGGAAATGTTACGGGAATAAAACACAGATACAATTTACAAAGGAGTGAGGGTAAAGTTACGGGAATAAAACGGAATTATTACGGGAATAAAACACAGACACAATTTAAATAGGGGGAGCAACTGTTACGGGAATAAAACACAGATACAGTTTAAAAAGGAGTGAGGGGAAAGTTACGGGAATAGAAAATACCCAAAATTTATAAAGGAGCGAGTAGAACATTATCTGAATAAAACACAGATACTATTCATTAAAACGTGAGGGAAATATTACGGGAATAAAACTCAGACACAATTTAAATAGGTGGGTGGAAATGTTATGCGAATAAAACACAGATACAGTTTACAAAGGAGTGATGGGAAAGTTACGGGAATAAAAAGGAAATGTTACGGGAATAAAACACAGACACAATTTAAACAGGGGGGATGAAATGTTGCGGAATAAAACACAGATACAGTTTACAAAGGAGTAATGGGAAAGTTACGGGAATAGAAAACACCCAAAATTTATAAAGGAGCGTGTAGAACATTATCGGAATAAAACACAGATACTATTTATTAAAACGTGAGGGAAATATTACGGGAATAAAACTCAGACACAATTTAAATAGGGGGGAGGAAATGTTACGTGAATAAAACACAGATACAGTTTACAAAGGAGTGAGGGGAAAGTTACGGGAATAAAAAGGAAATATTACGGGAATAAAACACAGACTCAATTTAAACAGGGCGGAGGAAATGTTGTGGAATAAAACACAGATACAGTTTACAAAGGAGTGATGGGAAAGTTATGGGTATAAAACGGAAATATAACTGGAATAAAACACAAACACAATTTACATAGGGGGGAGGAAATGTTACGGGAATAAAACACAGATACAGTTTACAAAGGAGTGAGGAGTAAGTTACCGGGAATAGAAAATACCCAAAATTTATAAAGGAGCGAGTAGAACATTATCTGAATAAAACACAGATACTATTTATTAAAACGTGAGGGAAATATTACGGGAATAAAACTCAGACTCAATTTGAATGGGGGGAGGAAATTTTACGGGAAAAAAAACACAGATACAGTTTACAAAGGAGTGAGGGGAAAGTTACGGGAATAAAAAGGAAATATTACGGGAATAAAACACAAACACAATTTAAATAGGGGGGGAGGAAATGTTACGGGAATAAAACACAGATACAGTTTACAAAGGAGTGAGGGGAAAGTTACGGGAATAGAAAATACCCAAGATTTATAAAGGAGCGTGTAGAACATTATCTGAATAAAACACAGATACTATTTATTAAAACGTGAGGGAATTATTACGGGAATAAAACTGAGACACAATTTAAATAGGGGGGAGGAAATGTTACGGAATAAAACACAGATACAGTTTACAAAGGAGTGAGGGGAAAGTTAGGGGAATAAAACGGAAATATTACGGGAATAAAACACAGTCACAATTTAAATAGGGGGAGGAAATGTTACGGGAATAAATCACAGACACAATTTAAACAGGGGTGAGGAAATGTTGCGGAATAAAACACAGATACAGTTTACAAAGGAGTGAGGGGAAAGTTACAGGAATAAAAATTACCCAAAATTTATAAAGGCTTGAGGGAAATATTACCGGAATAAACCACAGACACAATTTATAAAGGAAAATGGAAAAGTTACGCGAATAAAACACACATACAATTTATAAAAAGCGAGGATAACTTTAGAGGAATAAAACGCAGACACAATTTAAAAAGGGCGGAGGAAATGTTACGGACATAAAACACAGATACAGTTTACAAAGGAGTGAGGGGAAAGTTACAGGAATAAAAAGGAAATATTACGGGAATAAAACACAGTCACAATTTAAATAGGGGAGGAAATGTTACGGGAATAAAACACAGATACAATGTACAAAGGAGTGAGGGTAAAGTTACGGGAATAAAACGGAGTTATTACGGGAATAAAACACAGACACAATTTAAATAGGGGTAGCAACTGTTACGGGAATAAAACACAGATACAGTTTACAAAGGAGTGAGGGGAAAGTTACGGGAATAAAACGGAATTATTACGGGAATAAAACACAGACACAATTTAAATAGGGGGAACAACTGTTACTGGAATAAAACACAGATACAGTTTACAAAGGAGTGAGGGGAAAGTTACGGGAATAGAAAATACCCAAAATTTATAAAGGAGCGAGTAGAACATTATCTCAATAAAACACAGATACTATTTATTAAAACGTGAGGGAAATATTACGGGAATAAAACTCAGACACAATTTAAATAG